>NC_134694.1:111303783-111509991 GCF_050947455.1 Rhinoderma darwinii | reverse complement strand
TACGATATTGGGATTACCTGACACGGCTGTGTTATATTCATCTTGTCTTATGATATCAATAAAGACATTTATGATTTATTGAATTTTTTCTAGTCTCCTAGTGTGGTGTCAAGTGATGTAGAGATATTTATATATAAAAGATTTATTTTTGAAAAAAAGTGAAAAAAATATATACATATACTTTATGAGAAATGGTGTCGCTGATACGACAATCTTAGTCCGTTACACGGATGAGGGTGATGGGACATCCTATGCACGTGAAGACGGTGCTATGTGGTTCCTAAAACCCTAGGTATAGGGATGCTCTGAATACTTAATTGTGGACAGAGCTCTCTGTGCCAACGTGTGGATCATGCATAAGAAGTTGATATATAACATAATATTGAAATACTATTTTAATATCTCCATTCCTTACCATGAGGAGCACTGATTAATTTACTTGTTTTGGTTACAATACAGACATTTTGTCTGACACAGCCTTGTTACGTGTTATCCGTTACATAGTTGCATCAGTTGCTTAGCAACCTATGAAGCCGCTTCACACATGACCAGTTCAGTGGAACGCATTGACACGCATTACATCACTTTGATGCGTCCGATGCGTCTCGCTACTGATCGATGATTCACTTCCGTCTCTTGGCTTTTTACGCATGTATTCAAGTCTAATGACTTTAGGTGTGCAGCGGTTTGTTACATTGTATGCTTACGAATTTACATACTAAATGATTCATCTGATGTATCTGAAGTTCTGGTTGGTGAGTGGGGCTATGACGATTGTTTTTAACACCACTGAGGCATAAATGATTATGTTGTAATCAGCTGTTTTTAACGTTTGTGTCACTGTATATTGTCACTTACACTGTCATATATACACATTCGCACTTTCTGTATCATGTTTGTGTTTCGTAATGATACCTTATAACATGCATTATATGAGTTTTACAACACTGTATACTTGATTGTATTATAATGAGACTAATTATGTTGAACAGTCTCAACCCTATATTAGTTTCTTGCAGTAGATGTGTCACTAGGCTTGATAAAGATCCTATTGTAGGATTGAAACGTTGCTGTTGTTCTTGGATTGAATAAACCACCACTTTTTTCACATTGGAGTGCTGCAAATCTTCTTTCTTTATATACCAATACACGTCCGAGGATCGGGACGTTTGCTGGGCACCTAATCTATTGATTCTGTGTGAGTGCTGCTGCTTTCTTGTTTGCTACATCACTATACATATATCACTATACATACGTCACTATACAAACATCACTATACATACATCACTATACATATATTACTATACATACATCACTATACATATATTACTATACATACATCACTATACATATATTACTATACATACATCACTATACATATATTACTATACATACATCACTATACATATATTACTATACATACGTCTCTATCCATATATTACTATACATACGTCACTATACATATATTGTTATACATACATCACTATACATATATTACTATACATATATTGTTATACATACATCACTATACATATATTACTATACATACATCACTATACATATATTACTATACATACATCACTATACATATATTACTATACATACATCACTATACATATATTACTATACATACATCACTATACATATATTACTATACATACATCACTATACATACATCACTATACATATATTACTATACATACATCACTATACATATATTACTATACATACATCACTATACATATATTACTATACATACATCACTATACATATATTACTATACATACATCACTATACATATATTACTATACATACGTCTCTATCCATATATTACTATACATACGTCACTATACATATATTGTTATACATACATCACTATACATATATTACTATACATATATTGTTATACATACATCACTATACATATATTACTATACATACATCACTATACATATATTACTATACATACATCACTATACATATATTACTATACATACATCACTATACATATATTACTATACATACATCACTATACATATATTACTATACATACATCACTATACATACATCACTATACATATATTACTATACATACATCACTATACATATATTACTATACATACATCACTATACATATATTACTATACATACATCACTATACATATATCACTATACATACGTCACTATACATACATCACTATACATACATCACTATACATACATCACTATACATATATTACTATACATACATCACTATACATATATTACTATACATACATCACTATACATATATTACTATACATACATCACTATACATATATTACTATACATACGTCACTATACATATATTACTATACATACGTCACTATACATATATTGTTATACATACATCACTATACATATATTACTATACATACATCACTATACATATATTACTATACATACATCACTATACATATATTACTATACATACATCACTATACATATATTACTATACATACATCACTATACATATATTACTATACATACATCACTATACATATATTGTTATACATACATCACTATACATATATTGTTATACATACATCACTATACATATATTACTATACATACATCACTATACATATATTACTATACATACATCACTATACATATATTACTATACATACATCACTATACATATATTACTATACATACATCACTATACATATATCACTATAGATACGTCACTATACATATATTACTATACATATATTACTATACATACATCACTATACATATATTACTATACATACATCACTATACATATATTACTATACATACATCACTATACATATATTACTATACATACATCACTATACATATATTACTATACATACATCACTATACATATATTACTATACATACATCACTATACACACATCACTATACATATATTACTATACATACATCACTATACATATATTACTATACATACGTCATTATACATATATTACTATACATACATCACTATACATATATTACTATACATACATCACTATACATATATTACTATACATACATCACTATACATATATTACTATACATACATCACTATACACACATCACTCTACATATATTACTATACATACATCACTATACATATATTACTATACATATATTACTATACATACATCACTATACATATATTACTATACATACATCACTATACATATATTACTATACATACATCACTATACATATATCACTATACATACATCACTATACATATATTACTATACATACGCACTATACATATATTACTATACATACATCACTATACATATATTACTATACATACATCACTATACATATATTACTATACATACATCACTATACACACATCACTATACATATATTACTATACATACATCACTATACATATATTACTATACATACATCACTATACATATATTACTATACATACATCACTATACATATATTACTATACATACGTCACTATACATATATTACTATACATACATCACTATACATTTTACTATACATACATCACTATACATATATTACTATACATACATCACTATACACACATTACTATACATATATTACTATACATACATCACTATACATATATTACTATACATACGTCATTATACATATATTACTATACATACATCACTATACATATATTACTATACATACATCACTATACATATATTACTATACATACGTCACTATACATATATTACTATACATACATCACTATACATATATTACTATACATACATCACTATACATATATTACTATACATACATCACTATACATATATTACTATACATACATCACTATACATATATTACTATACATACATCACTATACATATATTACTATACATACATCACTATACATATATTACTATACATACATCACTATACATACATCACTATACATATATTACTATACATACATCACTATACATATATTACTATACATACATCACTATACATATATTACTATACATACATCACTATACATATATTACTATACATACATCACTATACATATATTACTATACATACATCACTATACATACATCACTATACATATATTACTATACATACATCACTATACATATATTACTATACATACATCACTATACATATATTACTATACATACATCACTATACATATATTACTATACATACATCACTATACATATATTACTATACATACATCACTATACACACATCACTATACATATATTACTATACATACATCACTATACATATATTACTATACATACGTCATTATACATATATTACTATACATACATCACTATACATATATTACTATACATACATCACTATACATATATTACTATACATACATCACTATACATATATTACTATACATACATCACTATACACACATCACTATACACACATCACTATACATATATTACTATACATACATCACTATACATATATTACTATACATATATTACTATACATACATCACTATACATATATTACTATACATACATCACTATACATATATTACTATACATACATCACTATACATATATTACTATACATACATCACTATACATATATTACTATACATACATCACTATACATATATTACTATACATACATCACTATACATATATTACTATACATACATCACTATACATACATCACTATACATATATTACTATACATACATCACTATACATATATTACTATACATACATCACTATACATATATTACTATACATACATCACTATACATATATCACTATACATACGTCACTATACATACATCACTATACATACATCACTATACATATATTACTATACATACATCACTATACATATATTACTATACATACATCACTATACATATATTACTATACATACATCACTATACATATATTACTATACATACGTCACTATACATATATTACTATACATACGTCACTATACATATATTGTTATACATACATCACTATACATATATTACTATACATACATCACTATACATATATTACTATACATACATCACTATACATATATTACTATACATACATCACTATACATATATTACTATACATACATCACTATACATATATTACTATACATACATCACTATACATATATTGTTATACATACATCACTATACATATATTGTTATACATACATCACTATACATATATTACTATACATACATCACTATACATATATTACTATACATACATCACTATACATATATTACTATACATACATCACTATACATATATTACTATACATACATCACTATACATATATCACTATAGATACGTCACTATACATATATTACTATACATATATTACTATACATACATCACTATACATATATTACTATACATACATCACTATACATATATTACTATACATACATCACTATACATATATTACTATACATACATCACTATACATATATTACTATACATACATCACTATACATATATTACTATACATACATCACTATACATATATTACTATACATACATCACTATACATATATTACTATACATACATCACTATACATATATTACTATACATACATCACTATACATCTATCTATCTATCTATCTATCTATCTATCTATCTATCTATCTATCTATCCTGGATCCTACCATCCCCAGGTATATATGTAGGCTTAGTCCCAGTTCTGGGTGTATGTGCAGAGTAGGTTCCCACCTTACAGAGGTCGCCTTGTCGTGGCAGGTGGGCTAACACTTTTTGATCAAAATGTGCACTAAGAACCTCCCTATTTGTAAGTAGATTTAGCTTTAGTGCATATAAATTTATATTTAGTGGTTTAGGTGGCATTAGTGTCGCAGGGTGCTGTCACCATTCTATGTTTGCTATCTAATCTATCTAATCTATCTATCTATCTATCTATCTATCTATCTACCTACCTACCTACCTACCTACCTACCTACCTACCTATCTATCTATCTATCTATCTATCTATCTATCTATCTATCTATCTATCTATCTATCTATCTATCTATCTATCTATCTATCTATCTATCTATCTATCTATCTATCTATCTATCTATCTCCTATTATCTATCCATCCTTGCTATATTTAGGGCAATGCACAGATCCAGTCACTATAGGATCATTTTAGAAATACATGTTTAATAACCAAATCCCATTCTTCCTCCGTGAAGAATTATTGAATAATGGAGATTTCTATTGCACAGTTTTTTAATCCACAGGTTACCGAGGTCGAAGTGACAACCGCATCCCCCCTAAAGCTCCCCCTGTCATGCCCCTCCCTCCCCCTGCCCTAGCCCCCCCCCCCCCCCCCCCCGCTCCTCTAGTCCCCGGCCGCCTGCCTTGCTTTCCTTGCCATTGTCTCGGACGTTCCATTCTAGAACGTCGCAGCCTCCAGCGTTCCATCTCCGACCACCGACTAATTAACAGCCATGAGGGAGATCGTGCACATCCAAGCCGGCCAGTGCGGCAATCAGATCGGAGCCAAGGTGAGACTGCCAGCCCCCAAGCCTTCATCAGCCCAATACTCAGTATAATGTAACGGATCACATTATGTGTGCCCATTGCCCATATTATACCTAGCTGATGACGGCAGTAGAAAATAATGAGACTAATTAACCCTTTCTATAGCTAAACTAATTTATTGTATGATGTGTTATTTTTTACATTCCTGATATATATATTAAAAATAAAAAATTGGATGAAAATAAAAATATTCTGGCCAGGGGCTTGAAATGGCGGTAACACATAGGTCCTCCTAGTTGTAGTGGCACCATGAGGCCTGTAGGGTGACATTCTTGTATTGAGGTTGTACCTAGTACTCCACTACAGCAGCTGGTGTATTTTTTTCATTTTTTTACCTTACAAATAATAATAATTTAATTTATCATTAATAAAGTGTCAAAATTTTAGACTTAATGAGAATGTAAGTTCTACCATTCATTTTTATTTTTTTCACAATTGTATTTTTATTATTACATAAAAAACAGTAAAACTAATTTTTCATTTTATTTTAATCTTCTTTATTTGTACCAAAAATTGTTAATGCCCCCATGCAGTGCTGGAGGAGGGGTATTCAGGGACAATATAGAAAATAAAATCCATTATAACATGAGTTGTGTGTATAGTGAATTTAATTCCTAAATTATAAAAAAAAAATGTAAAAACCTTAATATGTATACTGTTATTTATTTTTTCGTTTTATTTAATATTTGGGTTTAAAACTTAGATGGTTAAAAAAAAAAATGCTTTAATTGTATTACATTTTTTATTTATATTTAATTTTATTACATTTTTATTTAGTTTTCAAATTGTATTATTTATTTTTATTTGTTTTTGATGTGTATTATATATATGCTGATGCTTCTGATTGTAGCAATGCTTGACTCTGACCCATGATCATCTGATTGATGATCTTTCAGAATCCTTTTCTTATTCTTGCTGAAAGGGGATCAGCAATCTATGGCGCCAACTCTCTCCCCTGCCTCCTCCCTCCCTCCCTGCTCCTCCACTCTTTGTTCTCCGAGGGCCTGTATAATGGGGAGGGAGTATCCTTAAAATGGCATTTGTGATTTGGTAAAATCCCTAAAACCTCACTAGGAAAGGTTCCATAACCTTCCAGGAACTGGTTTCACCCATTATTATCAATATTTACCCCAATTCTCTCTGGAAAAAGAAGAAAAAAATCCTGTGACGTAGGTGCCATCTGCAGTGCAGCAGAGCTGGGCAGTAATGATATTACTGGTGGGATTAGGGGAAGGGTGTGTATCTATCTGTACATCCATCTGCAGGGCAATGTATGAGTGACAGGGTGTATAAGATATTGAGAATTGTATCAGAAATAAAAATAATATTTAATGGTATTAGTGGTTTTAAAAAAAATAAAATTATAGATTCATACCAATATTTTAAATGATTATTTGAAATAAAAATTTATTTTAGGCAGTTATTTCATTATAATAATTAGTGATTTCCCTGAATTTTCATGCATTTTACAGTCCACGTCTCATACAGTTAGGGGCTATAAATAGGATGGGGGACCTCCCTATTATATCGGGTTGGCATCGTGGCTGATGATGGTTTAGACAGCGGATGTGCGTTATGCATTGTAAATTGTCTGGTTATGACAGCTTGGTACAGCTGCAGTGCCACACCCCGGGGCACACTGTAGAAATAATGAGTACACATTGTATCAATTACATCATAAATAATAAAACATTGTATCCATTATATCATAAATAATAAAACATTGTATCCATTATATCATAAATAATAAAACATTGTATCCATTATATAAGATATGGATTGCTGTATTATTTTATAGCTTACTGAACATAATAAATCTAGATAGATAGATATGAGATGGATATATAGATAATATATAAATATTAGATAAATGGATATATGATATAGATAAATATTAGATAGATATATGAGAGACATATTAAATAGTAAATAAATATGATTTATGGATGGATAGACAAGATTTTATATAATGGATATGGGATAGATAGATATGAGATAGATAGATAGATAGATAGATATGAGATAGATAGATAGATAGATAGATAGATAGATAGATAGATAGATAATGGATATGATGTAGATAAATGATGGATGGATAATGTTAGTGCACTGTTATTTTCCTTTGTGTAATAAAAATAGGCACGTTCTGTTGTCATTGTCCCCATTCTGCGTCCATTACATAGTTTGGGGTAAATAGCCACGTCTTATCCCTCACTCCTCCATTCGCCCATTTGTAAGGCTGTATTGTTTTCAATTTCCTCTGTCGATGTGGATGGGGGGAGGGGAAGCAAGTCATAATGTGAAGAGCCAAGGCGAGAGAGAAGGGTGGGGGGAGGTCAGACTTTCTTACAGAGAACGAAAACTATTGTAAGCTCATAAACACATAGAAGGCACAGGACTCCTTTAGAGAACCATGTAATATTCGGCTGCCTGAAGACTCAATGAAAGTTCACGTTTCATCCAGCTGTTGTTTCTGCTGCACGTTGTGATGATGATGATGATGAGCGCGTGAACTTCACTTGTATCTAGGTCAAAGAATAGTTAAAGCAAGCAGAAACGGGGATGTGGTTATTGCTTCCTAGTTTCCACAATCACAAGATGTAAGATCGCCGCTGCAGTTAGGTGGCATATTATATATATATCACCCTATATTGTTTATTTCTTGTTTTATAGTTTTGGGAGGTGATCAGCGACGAACATGGGATCGACCCAACAGGAACATATCATGGTGACAGCGACCTGCAGTTGGACAGGATCAGTGTCTACTACAATGAGGCAACAGGTACTATAAGGGTGCCCTCTCGTAGCTCTGCATGCAAGGATGCTCCCTTGAAACATAGCATGTAATATTGTCCTACTCTCACCTAAACCTAGCATGGTCTTAAATCCCAAGTTCCACATTACTCAATGTATACAATAAGGTGTGGTAATCCAACACTGGATGTGAGCATATCCATAGGTCCAAAATTAGCTCCATAGAACATCTAACATGTCCTCCTTCCTTAGAACATCTAACATGTCCTCCTCCCTTAGAACATCTAACATGTCCTCTTTCCTTAGAACATCTAACATGTCCTCTTTCCTTAGAACATCTAACATGATGTCCTCCTCCCTTAGACCATCTAACATGTCCTCCTCCCTTAGACCTTCTAACATGTCCTCCTCCCTTAAGACCATCTAACATGTCCTCCTACCTTAGACCTTCTAACATGTCCTCCTCCCTTAGACCTTCTAACATGTCCTCCTCCCTTAGACCATCTAACATGTCCTCCTCCCTTAGACCATCTAACATGTCCTCCTCCCTTAGACCTTCTAACATGTCCTCCTCCCTTAGACCATCTAACATGTCCTCCTCCCTTAGACCTTCTAACATGTCCTCCTCCCTTAGACCATCTAACATGTCTTCCTCCCTTAGACCATCTAACATGTCCTCCTCCCTTAGACCATCTAACATGTCCTCCTCCCTTAGACCATCTAACATGTCCTCCTCCCTTAGACCATCTAACATGTCCTCCTCCCTTAGACCATCTAACATGTCCTCCTCCCTTAGACCATCTAACATGTCCTCCTCCCTTAGACCATCTAACATGTCCTCCTCCCTTAGACCATCTAACATGTCCTCCTCCCTTAGACCATCTAACATGTCCTCCTCCCTTAGACCATCATCTAACATGTCCTCCTCCCTTAGACCATCTAACATGTCCTCCTCCCTTAGACCTTCTAACATGTCCTCCTCCCTTAGACCTTCTAACATGTCCTCCTCCCTTAGACCATCTAACATGTCCTCCTCCCTTAGACCATCTAACATGTCCTCCTCCCTTAGACCTTCTAACATGTCCTCCTCCCTTAGACCTTCTAACATGTCCTCCTCCCTTCGGTCCAGCACGGGGCTTTCTACAAACAGAACACCTGTATACCTGTTGTGCACCTGTATATCTGTTGTCCACCTGTAGACATGGAGGAATGCTATCCAATGAAGAGAACTGTTGGTGTAATGGAGAAGTCCATTACTTTGGTCGATTTTTAACTCTGCTCTTGTTTTGTCCTTAGGAGGCAAATATGTCCCCAGAGCCATCCTTGTCGATCTGGAGCCAGGAACAATGGACTCTGTCCGATCCGGACCCTTCGGACAGATATTCAGGCCCGACAACTTTGTCTTTGGTAAGTTGTTTAGTGTGGCACGGTTTGAATGCTTTATAGTTCTAACTTTTTGCTTGTGAGTTTGCCTTCAAGGTTCTTCACAAATGTTAACTTGACATTTCTTTTCCTTCCTCAGGACAAAGCGGTGCTGGGAACAACTGGGCTAAGGGCCATTACACAGAAGGAGCTGAGCTGGTAGACTCTGTGTTAGATGTAGTGAGGAAGGAAGCTGAGAGCTGCGACTGTCTTCAGGGCTTCCAGCTCACACATTCCTTGGGTGGTGGTACTGGTTCTGGTATGGGCACACTCCTCATTAGCAAAATCCGGGAGGAGTATCCTGACCGCATCATGAACACCTTCAGTGTGGTGCCATCCCCCAAGGTATCTGACACAGTTGTGGAACCATACAATGCCACACTCTCTGTGCATCAACTGGTTGAGAACACAGATGAGACCTACTGTATAGACAACGAGGCCCTCTACGACATCTGCTTCCGCACTCTTAAGTTGACCACCCCAACCTACGGGGATCTCAATCACTTGGTCAGCGCCACAATGAGCGGAGTAACCACCTGCTTACGTTTCCCGGGTCAACTTAATGCCGATCTCCGCAAACTGGCAGTCAACATGGTCCCCTTCCCTCGTCTCCACTTCTTCATGCCAGGGTTTGCCCCACTGACCAGCCGAGGCAGTCAGCAATACCGCGCACTAACCGTGCCAGAGCTCACACAGCAAGTGTTTGATGCCAAGAACATGATGGCTGCTTGCGATCCACGACATGGCCGATACCTGACAGTGGCAGCAGTTTTCCGTGGCCGCATGTCTATGAAGGAAGTGGATGAGCAGATGCTCAATGTCCAGAACAAGAACAGCAGTTACTTCGTAGAATGGATCCCCAACAACGTCAAGACCGCTGTGTGTGACATCCCACCACGCGGCCTTAAGATGGCAGTCACCTTCATCGGCAATAGCACTGCCATCCAAGAGCTGTTCAAACGTATCTCAGAGCAGTTCACCGCCATGTTCCGTCGCAAGGCTTTCCTCCACTGGTACACAGGAGAGGGAATGGACGAAATGGAGTTCACAGAAGCAGAAAGCAACATGAACGACCTTGTCTCCGAGTACCAACAATACCAAGATGCTACAGCAGAAGAAGAGGAAGATTTCAATGAAGAAGCTGAAGAGGAGGCTTAAGTTCTCTCCACAATCAACACCACCACTACTCTTCCTCATCTTTCCTCCTCCTTCATTCTCAGGCTGAGAAAAAAAAAATCTTCACTAAAGTTTAGCATTTGTTTTCCTCCATCTTTTTTCCATTTTTCAGTGTTTTACTCTTCTGCTCCTCTATCCCTTCTTTATATTTGTTGCTTCAGTCATGTTGATGGTCAAAGGGTAGGCCTTTAGTGTAAGTGGATTACACCTCTGTTCTGGGGTTTCAGATAGATTGGCATATAGTTGATAGGTCTTTGAAGGCTCCTTGGACCACAGGTAGAACTTAATCGCCATCTTGAGTTCCATCGAACATGCCCGACAGCTTCCACAAAATTCTCAACCTTTCTGTGGCCGAGTGCTGGTCTCTTCGGCCACAAATCGGTTTTGTGATGCCTCAGGGCTTATAGGAGAGTATGAAAGCCTCTTGGCATTGAGATGCTCTTCAAGGTTCCATTTCAATGGTGATTATTTTTCATCCTCAACCAGCGGTTTCCCCTCCTACTCGTTTCCTTAACTTATTACTGTGATAGCATAACATTTATTGGTCACTGCCATTTCCCTAATCAGATGGCAGTGGTAAATATGGCGCCATCTTGTCCAGTTCTGTATAAGTCTTCATAAATATAGGCTTTTATCTTTCCACCAGTAACTGGGATCTAAAGCTAACAAATGCACTTACTGCCCTTCATGTTGAACAGTATTGAGTATGTTTGAAGATTTCGGCCATCCTTCTAACTTCTCGGGCCTGAAATCTATCTCGGTTGGCCGTACATGGGATGGCCTGCGGTTAATAAGGAAACGATTGTATTTAGACAAGAACAAATAATTTGCTTGTCGGCACAGAGAAGGAATTGTGGGGAAGAAGTTTTTTCAAAGTGAAAAGTGGATGTTTCATTTTTTTCCTGTAACTTTTATCTTTGTTCTTCTCGTCATTCTTGTCTTCTCTTTCTTCGATTCCCATGCCATTATTATTTTTTATTTTACTGTTGCTTTTTCATATTGAAAAGATGACAAGCCTGTGACAGAAAAAGAATAAAACCTTTTTTTAAGTTTTATCTGTTGTATTATGATGTTGTTTGACAAAAAGAGGGAGTTGCCTGGGACGCAAAAGGCGGGGCTTCTCACACTTTGTAGGGGATTACTCAGATGTGTACGGTAACGAACGATCATAATGATCGAGGCAATCGCAGATTAAAAACAAATCTATCACATGACTGATTGTCCATACACAAAAAATTGTTCTGCTTATTAGCATTGCAAAAAGTGAGGACCCCCTCCCCCCAACATGATCATATTTTAGATTGTCGCTAAAAAGCACATACACGCTGCCGGTATCGATGGGGCACAAAATCGTATTAATGTGCGACATTGAACCAAGGGACCCTAATATCTGCAATACATATGTATATGAATGATGGTTCTCAGAGCCAGAGATATGTTTAATAAACCAGTAATCGTGGGGGGTGGGGTTGCAGATATGTTTGTGGATTTCTTGTCCGTTATCCCATTTAAGCACCCTACAGCTAGCCTCTCCGCAGCCTAAAAGGGTTGGTAACAGAGGACAATAGCTTGCAAATGTAGAAAAAAAAACAACTTTATGATTAAAGAAGACTACAGTCTGAAGTGGCTGATAACAGATAACAATAGATTGAGGTCAACTACACATTAAATTACACACCAAATAGAGATACCATAGAGTTAAATGAGGTTGAGCAAAAAACGTATTTCCAGAAACAGCACCGCTCTTGTCCATGGGCTATGTTTGGTATTGCAGCTCATTCTAGTGAATAGAACTGAGCTGCAATACCAGACACAGCCTTTGGACAAGAGAGGCGCTAATCCTGGACAACTGATTTTAAGTTTTATTATCACACTTAAAAAAATTAGAGTCAGACAAAGTGTGGCCCTTAGCAACCAATTCAATCACTGATTTTATTTTCTATCCTGCATTAGAATATGACAGTTGCAACATGATTGGTTGCCATGCGCAACATCACTAGTTATAGGTGGAAATATATTGAAACTGGTGTAAAGGAGAAGTGGGGTTGTTGCCCATGGCAACCAATCAGCTTCCACCTCTTATTTATCAAAGGCCTTTTGGAAAATGAAAGCAGTGACCTGATTGGTTGCTATGGACAACTACCCCCCTTTTCCTTTCCACAGTGTTGCTACATCTTCCCCATTATCTGTCTGGGTTGTCATACTTGAGGCTTGTGTGCTTTACTGTAGCTTTAAGAATTCATCTGTAATGCTTTGTATCCTGGAAAAAGAGGATCTTAGGAAAAATCTTCATCATTTCACATCCCTAAATGGTCCGGACGCTGAAAATGAGAGTATGCCAGCTGAACGGTCATACCCGCTGGCATATGTAACTATATCAATAAACTTCCATGAAGTCTGCATTTATAAATCGCTAACTTCTGATAATCTGGCACAAACTGCAAAATAATCGGGAATCTCGCACACCAGAACAAGAGAGAATATTAATGTCTCCGGAGGTTCTCTCATCAGTTTTCTATACACTTTTCTACAGCCGTTTGATAATCTGCTAAAAATATTTGATAATCCGGCACCTATCAGCATCTATAAATTCATAGAACAAAGCAAAAGCATGAAACATACGTGGCATCTCCGGGAATGTCTCCCAGAAAAAGGGGAGCTCTCCTGGACTCCCGACATGTCTCCCAGACGCCCTACCTACTCACCTCTTCCCGTTCCTGCGCTCCCGGTTGTCTGCGGCAGCGCCCGGGAGTGGAGGGAAGCGCAGGAACCGGGAGCGGTGAGCATCTGGTCTGAAGTCTGTAAAGGGGGGGTCTGGTCTGGGGTCCATTAATGGGGAGGTCTGTAAACGGGGTCTGGCCTGGCATCTGTATACAAGGGGGGGTCTAGTGTCTATAGAAAGGGCTGGGTTGGGGGTCTATATCTTTATTTAGCGGGTCTGCTGTGTGGTCCGTATCCATTTTGGGGTGTGCTGAAGGGGGTCATATATACTATTTGGGATGTATATGCCATAGGTTGGGGTGTGTCATGTAAAAGGAAAACATTTTGCATTGACACTGACGGATCAAAACCTACAATTCTATAGTGCCCACTTAGGCCTCATGCACACGACCGTGCCCGTAAATACGGGCACGGGCAGCCGGCCGTTTTTACGGGCGTACTCCCATTATAAAGTATAGTAGCACGGCCCGTAAAATAGAAAAATACGACATCGGCACGGGCACCTTCCTGTAAGCAAACGGGAAGGTACCGGTGGCCAATAGAAGTCTAGGGGCCCGTAATTACGGGCGTTTTTACGTTCGTGTGCATGGGGCCTCATAATACTATTTGTAAGAACTGTCTTAAAGCACATCATTGATAAACGGTTCCTTATAATGACTATTTTCTATGGACTACCAATATGTTTTTATGCAAAACACGTGGGGGCACAGGGCCAACATACAAACTACATGCAGATATTGCCCTGGTTTAGAATTAAACCCAAGACCCTCGCAAGTTTGGTACCATATCATGTATCCACAGTGATCACTGGTGTATGGGATTACAGGGTGAAACGTCCATTTAGCTCTGGCAAAAAGTCATTGCCACCAGTGTGGCATCATCGAGCAGATCCGTGACCACCATCCGTGACCAGACTTTGCATATGGACCATGTTGTCTCTGCACAGCCACAGACAATTAGGCAGTCACATGATGCAAACCGTATGCGGTCACGCAAAATTTGTGGGTGACCAATTGGCGACAGCTATGGTCTCCTGTCAGAGACTGATGAAGGATATAGTCCGCGGCTGTGTAGTCAGTGTCATGTAAATATCGTTTTATGGAAAAAAAATACGAGACATTTCCTGCACTTCCCCCACCACGCCACTACCATGGTAACAGGTCCCGCCGTTTCCAAGGCCACAATTACCATGTTATCTCCGGTGAGGGGGAGGGGGATCTGCACTTTCACTGCTGTGGGGAGCCTTTATGGAAGGCGACTAATGTATTTTTGCATTCGGTGCTTATTACATTGTGTGAAAATAAATACTAAATAACCGCAGGATAAAATGTTTACTCTCCGGGGCTCATGTATAAAATCTACTAAATGGTGCAAATGAAGCTAAAAATACAAAATGGAGCCATGACACCTGCTACGTCTTTGTAAAGGGGTGAGAGGTGTTTGCCGGAATTCCATGTTCTCCAATTATAAAATAGAAAAACGGCAGCTTTAATCACAGCAGGACGGAAATAACATGAGGAGCGTCTTTGTGACTAAGGGTATGTTCACACGGCGGGGGTCCGTAACGGCTGAAATTACGGGGATGTTTCAGCCTGAAAACATCCCCGTAATTTCAGCCGTACCGGCATGTGCAGGCGCTTGAACGCCGCGTCAATTACGGCCGTAATTAGCGCTGCTATTCATTGGAGTCAATGAATAGCGGCTCCAATTACGGCCAAAGAAGTGACAGGTCACTTCTTCTACGCGGGCGTCTATTTACGCGCCGTCATTTGACAGCGGCGCGTAAATATACGCCTCGTGTGAACAGACAAACGTCTGCCCATTGCTTTCAATGGGCAGATGTTTGTCAGCGCTATTGAGGCGCTATTTTCAGACGTAATTCGGGGCAAAAACGCCCGAATTACGTCCGTAAATAGGCCGTGTGAACATACCCTTAATACTACTGGAATTAGGTCCAAAGAATGTGACACATTGCCATGAAATACTGCGTTACTCCGTTACCCCAAAAAATGACGGAAATGGAACTACCACCATTGCAGATGTAGCACCCACGGGGGTCCCTGTTGCAGGAACGCGAATGCATGAAGTGCCATGTGAGTGCATTGCATGACGTTGGCACATAGGTGGCGCAATGAAAAGATCGTATAAAACGAATTAGCAGAAAGAATGGCCCACATTTACTAAGCAGTTCAAACAAGGATTGTGGGATTTTTTATTTTTTTTTAAATGGTGTCTAATTTGTGCAAAGAATTGTCCCTGTTCACATCAGTCACCAAATTTGGAATGTGCTTTATGGCCTCCTTCACACAGGATTTTTCTGGCAATTTAAACTGCATGAAAAATGCCAGCGTTTTGTAAAATGTAACAAGTTTTTGAAGTCCTATAGAGAAGCCTATGGGAGAAACGACTGAAAAAACACCATACCCAGAGAAGGCTGCGTTTGGGAAAAGACTTCACAGGCCACAAAATTTCCACAAAAACACCATAAACCAAAACGCAGTTGTGTGTACAGCATTGTATATTTTACTATAGCCTGGCCGCACTAAAAAAGGCATTAAAAAAGCTGTTTCTGCATCCAGCCTAAATAAAATTTATTATGCGGAATAGCTGAAAATGATAGACACAGATTTGATTTTCTGCCTCTCAGACAGTTCAAAATGCACCAAATTTATTAAGAGAAATGTGCCCGTAATTAAATTGCTGCAAATCACGCCAACTTTCTCCTTTACTAAGACTAAGATACACCAATCTTCGTAAATGTGGGCCAATAACTTATCCAGTGTATATAAGTGCGTATATGTGTATTTACGGTATCTGTGCCTATGTGTATCTTTATGAAAGCGCCACTGTATATACACAGTCACATTATTATCACCACCTCCTACTTTCGACGTCGGCAGCGCGTAGCCCATGAAGGCAGTGATGGGTCGTGGGCAGGGTGGGTATATAAGGTGTGCGATAGGCTGTCTGATCACATATCACTCGTTGTTGCCATGGGTCAAAGGGACGATTTATCAGAGTTGCAAAAAAGGGATAATTATTGTCTTTCGGGCCAAGGGTGGGTGTATTTCTCAAACAGCGCAGTTTGTGAACTGTTCACGTGCTGCTGTGGCGAACGTGTGTGTCGTGATTGGATAAATGACACCATTGGGAATTATCGAAGTGGAAACGGCGGAGCACCACGTGCCATTGATTTGTAAGGTGAATGTCGGCTACGAAGGTGAGTGAGGGCTGTACGACACACTACAGTAGAGCAGTTCACTGTGAAAATCAACCAGGGGGCAACCAGACGTGTGTCTAAAACAGCAGTTAAGCGGGGCTCCGAAGCCGACGGATGGTCACTGCTCCTATGCTAACAAAGGTGCATCGGAAAAAAAGGCTTAAAGAGGCTCTGTCACCAGATTTTGCAGCCCCTATCTGCTATTGCAGCAGATCGGCGCTGCAATGTAGATTACAGTAACGTTTTTATTTTTAAAAAACTAGCATTTTTGGCCAAGTTATGACCATTTTTGTAGTTATGCAAATGAGGCTTGCAAAAGTCCAAGTGGGCGTGTTTAAAAGTAAAAGTACAACTGGGCGTGTATTATGTGCGTACATCGGGGCGTTTTTACTACTTTTACTAGCTGGGCGTTCTGAGGAGAAGTATCATCCACTTCTCTTCACAACGCCCAGCTTCTGGCAGATCACGCTGTGACGTCACTCACAGGTCCTGCATCGTGTCAGACGAGCGAGGACACATCGGCACCAGATGATTCTGCAGCAGCATCAGCGTTTGCAGGTAAGTAGCTACATCGACTTACCTGCTAACGCCGATGCTGCTGCAGAATCAACTGAAGCCTCTGGTGCCGATGTGTCCTCGCTCGTCTGACACGATGCAGGACCTGTGAGTGACGTCACAGCGTGATCTGCCAGAAGCTGGGCGTTCTGAAGAGAAGTGGATGATACTTCTCCTCAGAACGCCCAGCTAGTAAAAGAAGTAAAAACGCCCCGATGTACGCACATAATACACGCCCACTTGGACTTTTACTGTTAAACACGCCCACTTGGACTTTTGCAAGCCTCATTTGCATAACTACAAAAATGGTCATAACTTGGCCAAAAATGCTAGTTTTTTAAAAATAAAAACGTTACTGTAATCTACATTGCAGCGCCTATCTGCTGCAATAGCAGATAGGGGGTGCAAAATCTGGTGACAGAGCCTCTTTAATTTTGCACGGCAGTAACGAAATTGGACCACTGATGATTGGCAAGCATTGCCTTCTCCGATGAGTCACGTTTTCTGCCTCATCGAAAGGATGGACGTTGGCATGTCAGGCGAGAAACATCAGAGAACAAACACCCGGCAACCATTGCTGGAAGAATACAAGCCGGTGGCGGCAGCGTTATGGTCTAGGGAATTTTTTCATGCCATTCTCTGGGCCACTCATCCATGTGGAAGGCTCTGAACTGATTTGGGTATGAATCCATCGTTGCAGATCACGTCCCCCCCATACATGCGGTTTGTCTTCCCTGGGGCAGATGGAATCTTTCAGCAAGACAATGCGACATGTCACACGGCTAGTAATGTCCGACAGTGATTGGAAGGGCACGACCAAGACTTTCAAGCAGGGGTGGGATCTGGCCGGTTTGCCCCGATTCTCCCGAACCAGTTGTTAAAATTACCGGGGTGAACCGGGGTGAAGTGGGAACCCGGAACCGGTCCGCTGCACTCAACTGTATATGCATCCTTAGGACCCGGATACAATTGATTTGCCCAGCGCTGCACTTCGGCGCTTTAGTGATAATATAGGGGGCCCTAGCTACTGGAGACTATATAGGGGGCCCTATCTACAGTGGACTATACAGGGGGCCCTATCTACATGGGACTATATAGGGGCCCTATCTACAGGGGGCCCTAACTACAGGGGATGCTACAGGGGTCTTATCTACAGGGGACTCTATATGATATGGGGCCTTATCTACAGGGGACTCTATGGGGGCCCTATCCACAGGGGGCCCTATTTACAGGGGACTCTACAGGGGGCACTATTTACAGCCTGTAGCCTACAGGGGTAACTATCAACAGGGGCCACTATCTACATGGGACTCTATGGGGGCACTATCTACAGAGGGCTCTATGGGGAGCACTATCTACAGAGGTCTCTATGGAGGGCACAATCTACAGAGGGCTCTATGAGGGACACGATCTACAGGGGGCATTGTGAGTGGCACTATCTACAGGGGGCACTGTGTGCGTGGTGCATTACTTTACAGTGACACAATTTTATTCATGGGTACAGTGTATGGTACTATTATATTCAGGGGCACAGTGCATGGTACTAGTATATTCAGGGGCACAGTGTGTAGCACTATTGTATTCAGGGGCACATTGTATGATACTATTATATTCAGGAGTATAGAGTGTGGCACCATGAGAATTTTATCTTCATTTATAGGTGCGGAAATGTTGGAAAAGTAAGCAGCCAAAAACATCTCAGTGGAAAACTCTGCAGAAATGGGTCGTGGCCAGGAAGCGTCATCATAGAGGTCTGGACTGGATGGAAAAGAAAAGAGAAAAAGAACGACTCCAATCTGAGAAGACGTCACCTGTGAGTCACTAAATGTAAACGTTTATTTTCCCTCTGACTGATCAGTACTGTAGTCACTGTATGATCTGCAGCGAGATGATGTGTGTATCATTCTTTTGGAAAACAGCAACTCCCAGCAAATCCTTACCTGTTCAGGCTATACTGGGAGCTGTAGTTTTATGCCGTACAAACGTATATGGCAGGGGTTAAACTGAATTTGCAAATGAATGTACTGAGCTGTATTTGTGCTGTATATATGTACTGATCTTTGTTCTGGTGCTGTATGTATATGTATGAGCTTGGTTCTGGAGTTATATACACATCATAACAACTAAGCTCAATACATATCTACAGCACCAAAGAGAAGCACAGTACATATATACAAATCTAGAACCAAGCTCAGTACACAAATACAACACCAAAATCAATCTCAGTACATATATACAGCACCAGAGCAAAGCTCAGTACATAAATACAACACCAGAACAAAGCTCAGCACATATATAGAGCACCGGAACCAAGCTCAGTACATATATACTGTATAATATACATCATAACAACCTAGCTCAAAACATATATACATGTACTGACCTTGGTTTTGGTGCTGTATTTATGCACTAAGCTTTGTTGTTGTGCTGTATATATGTACTGAGCGTGGTTCTGGTGCTGTATTTATATGCTGAGCTTTGTTCCGCTGCTGTATATATGTATTGAGCTTATCTGGTGTTGTATATATGTACTGAGCTTTGTTCTGCTGCTGTATATATGTACTGAGCTTTGTTCTGGTGTTGTATATATGTACTGAGCTTTGTTCTGGTGTTGTACATATGTACTCAGCGGTATTTATACTTGTGCTGTATATATGTACTGAGCGTGGTTCTGGTGCTGTATTTATATGCTGAGCTTTGTTCCGCTGCTGTATATATGTATTGAGCTTCTCTGGTGTTGTATATATGTACTGAGCTTGGTTCTGATGCTGTATATATGTACTGAGCTTGGTTCTGATGCTGTATATATGTACTGAGTTTTGTTCTGGTGTTGTATATATGTACTGAGCTTGGTCAGGAGCTGTATATATGTGCTGAGCTTTGTTCTGGTGCTGTATTTATGTACTGAGCGTTGTTCTGGTGCTGTATTTATGTACAGAGCTTTGTTCTGGTGCTGTATTTATGTACTGAGCTTTGTTCTGGTGCTGTATTTATGCACTAAGCTTTGTTGTGGTGCTGTATTTATGTACGGAGCTTGGTTCTGGTGCTATATTTATGTACAGAGCTTTGTTCTGGTGCTGTATTTATGTACTGAGCTTTGTTCTGGTGCTGTATTTATGTACAGAGCTTGGTTCTGGTGCTTTATTTATGCACTAAGCTTTGTTGTGGTGCTGTATATATGTACAGAGCTTGGTTCTGGTACTGTATTTATGTACTGAACTTTGTTCTGGTGCTGTATTTATGTACTGAGCTTTGTTCTGGTGCTGCATGTCATGCCCATGGCCGCGGGCCGTCAGGCTCACTCACCTCCTGACGCCCGCATCCATGGATCTGCGAGCGCTGGCCCCAGTCTCCTCCTCTTAAAGGGGCAGCACGCACACCGGACTTTCATGATTAATTTGGCCATAGCACCCTGGACTATAAGAAGGGCTCAGCCCCTTCCTCCCATGCCTGAGTGTTGTTGTCGTACCCTAAGTTTGTCTATGCAAATGGTCTCCTAGTGTTTCCAAGTTCCCACTGTTCCCTGCTCCTGTATCCTGTTTCCTGTATCCCGTGTTATCCTGGTCTAGTGCCGTGCTGAGCTGAAGTCGGGCTGTGCTGTATACCATGCCTGTCCTGCTTCACCACGCCTGACGTCTACCTGCTGCCTAGTCCCAGCCGAGCCTGCCTTGCTACTGTCCGAGCTGCCACAGGTACCCTATACGAACTATAGACTTTAACCTGCGCCCTGTTGGCCAGCTGCCATACCGCCAAAGCGGTACAGCCCAGTGGGTCCACGAACCCAACGTGACAGTACGCTCTGGCCATGGACCCCGCCGCTCAGGCCATGGACCCAGCTGGTCGATCGAAGACCATGACGACGTCACAAGAGATGCGGGCGGATATGCTAGACCTCCGGTCTCGACAGGACCAACTCCTCCAAGCCTTGAACATTCTCGCACGTCGGCAGGAGGCACAAGCTGCCGTTCCTCCTACTACACCTCCTGGCAGTACTGTTCCTCAGACTACACTTTCTGGCAGTGTGGATCCTCGTTTTTCTTTGCCATTTCCTGATCGCTGTGATGGAGACGCAAGTACCTTTTGTGGATTTTTGAACCAGTGCCAGATCCACTTCAGCCTGTATCCTAGGGCATTTTCGTCTGATGGCGCAAGGGTCGCTTTCATCATCTCTCTTCTTACTGGCAAGGCTCTTGCGTGGGCGAATCCTATCTGGGAGAGACAAGGACCAGAGACCCGTAACTTTCAGGGCTTCCTCCGGACTTTTCGCATGGTGTTTGAGGAGCCTGGTCGAGTCTCATCTGCAGCGGCTTCCTTTCTAAACCTACGCCAAGGAGACACCTCCGTGGGCGAGTACGCCATCCACTTCCGCACCCTGGCGGGAGAACTGTTGTGGAACAATGAGGCCCTGGTGGCTACATTCTGGCAGGGTCTGTCTCCTAAAATTAAAGACGAACTTGCCGCTCGAGATCTACCGTCTACCCTGGATGAACTCATCCTTCTGTCCGCTCGGATTGATATGAGGATCCGAGAACGGCTCCAAGAGGCTCATCGGGAGGGAGGCCTTCCTAGTCCGGTCCCATCCTTGCAGCAACCTCTGCTATCCTCAGGTGCCGACCCTCCTAAGCAGTTTGTGAGGGTGGACCAGTGTAAGCTATTCACCCAGGAGAAACAACGCAGACGCACTTCGGGACTCTCTCTATATTGCGGCCTCGGAGGCCATCTTTTGCGTCTATGTCCCCAAAAGTCCCAAAGCCTAGGGTTGCTAGGAGAGACAACCTTGGATAAAAAGGGACTTCCGTCTAAATTTTCCATACCAGTGACCATAGTGTCCGGCGAGAGAACGCATCAGGTCCCTGCATATCTGGACTCTGGATCCGCTGCTAATTTCATTTGTAGAGACCTGGTGGATCTTCTTCAATTACCCACTACCCCTCTGGAGAGGTCGTTGACGGTTGCATCTGTGAATGGACTACCTCTGCCAGATCCAGTTATCGCTGTGACCAAGCCACTGAGATTCCAAGTGGGAGCCCTTCACTCTGAGCTGTTATCGTTCTTTGTCTTGTCCAAGGCCATTAACCCCGTGCTGCTGGGCCTGCCTTGGCTCCGATTACATGCCCCAGTCCTGGACTGGAACTCTGGAGAAGTTCTCCAGTGGGGCCCCGAGTGTCACAATCGTTGCCTGGGACAGATTCGTTTGGTTCAGCCTCCTCTGCCTCAGTCATTGGCAGGATTGCCTGGTCATTATTCTGCATTTTCGGATGTCTTCAGCAAGAGGGAGGCGGAGACGCTGCCCCCACACTGGGTGTATGGCTGCCCTATTGAGCTGATTCCTGGTGCATCTCTTCCCCGTGGTAGGGTATATCCTCTCTCCTTACCAGAGACTCAGTCCATGTCCGTCTATGTTAAGGAGAACTTGGAGAGGGGCTTCTTACGGAAATCTTCCTCTCCGGCAGGAGCCGGGTACTTCTTCGTTAAGAAAAAGGAGGGTTCTCTACGTCACTGTATCGACTACCGGGGTCTCAATCAGATCATGGGGAAAAATATGTATCCGTTGCCACTCATCTCAGAACTGTTTGATCGTATACGTGGTGCCAAGATTTTTTCCAAACTATACCTGCGTGGGGCTTACAACCTAATCCGGATTCGCTGGGGTGACGAATAGAAGACTGATTTAACACCCGTGATGGACACTATGAGTACCTAGTAATGCCTTTCAGCCTGTGTAATGCTCCCGCGGTCTTCCAGGAGTTTCTTAATGACATCTTCCGTGACCTCCTCTATGTTTGTGTTGTGGTCTATCTTGATGACATCTTGATTTTTTCTCCAGATTCTATGACTCATCAGAGACATGTCCGACAAGTTTTGCTGTGGTTAAAGGCATGGTGTCGCCCCAAAAACATGTTTTTTTTTTAAAATTTAAACATTTAGTGTGTGGGTGATTAAACATTGTTCAAATTTTTTTTATTTTTTTCGCGAGTCAGGAAATATTATACATTTTTTCAAATTTATAATACTACCCATTTTTGGTCACTAGATGGAGCTGTTTGGAGCTAGTTCCCAAAATTGCAGCATTGCAACATTGGGTTAAAAGCTATCGCTCTAGTGAGCTCTCAGCAATCCCCCCTCCTTTATCCTGGCTAGTGCCGGGATAAACGAGGGGTTTGAAAGGTTTAACCTCCTACACTGTGTGTCGCCATTTTTTGAGGTAACCCACAGTGTAGTAGGTTTACATGCAGTAGTAAACACACACAAACACTAACATACATTGAAATCGCTTACCTGCTCCTGCCGCCGCGGCCCGTCCGCTCCCTTTGCTGCCGCTGTTCCATGTGCACTTGTCCGGAAGCCGCGACCGGAAGTAGTGATATTACTGTCCAGCCGCGACTTCCGGTCCACAGGAAAATGGCGCCGGACGGCGCCAATTTCGAATAGGACTGTGTGGGAGCGGCGCATGCGCAGTTCCCACACAGACGCCGTACACGGCAGTCAATGGGACGGGAGCCGTTCGCAGTCCCTATGGGACTGTGGCTGCCGTATTCCATGTCTGTGTGTGTCGTTAATCGACACACACAGAAATGGAACAAAAAATGGCAGCCCCCATAGGGAAGAAAAAGTGTGAAAATAAGAAACAGTAAAACACAAACACACAAATGAAAATAAACGTTTATATTACAGCACTAACATCTTTAACATATAAATAAATTATTTGTGATGACACTGTTCCTTTAAGGGAGAATCGTCTGTATGCCAAGTTGGAGAAGTGCGTGTTTGAGAGAGATGCTTTACCCTTCCTGGGCTACATCATCTCGAATCGAGACCTCGAGATTGATCCTGAAAAGGTAAAGTCCGTCCTGGAATGGCCACGTCCCCAAGGATTGAGGGCCATACAGAGCTTTCTGGGATTCACTACTTTTTACAGACAGTTCATCCCATACTTCTCCTCACTGACTTCTCCCATCACTAACCTCACCAAAAAGGGCATGAACGCCAAGGTGTGGACTTCTCAGGCAGAGTCCGCATTCAATAGCCTGAAGAGTGCCTTCACATTAGTCTCTATCCTCCATCATCCAGATGTTTCCCTACAGTTCTCTTTGGAGGTGGACGCATCCTCTGTCGGTGCTGGCGCACTCCTGTTCCAGAGAGGTTCCAAGGCAAAGTCAATGATATGTGGATATTTCTCTAAGCTCTTCTATTCCGCAGAAAGCAACTACTCGATTGGGGATCGGAGAGTTACTGGCCATCATATTGGCCATGGAGGAGTGGAGACATCTAGTAGAGGGCGCAGCTCATCCTATCCTAATTTTTACGGACCACAAGAACCTCACTTATCTCCAGACGGCCAAACGACTGAATCCTCGTCAGGCCAGGTAGTTGCTGTTTTTTACCAGGTTCCAGTTTGAGCTCCATTATCGCCCGGCTAACAAAAATGTGAGGAGGGCCGATGCCTTGTCCAGGTCTTTCGAGACAGAAGACACCATGGAGATTCCACAGAACATTATTGATCCGTCTTGCATTGTCTCTGTCAGCCCCCTGCAAGTTGGGGACATTCCTCCAGGGAAGACTTTTGTGCGCCTGGCTGACAGAGGGAGAATCCTCCACTGGGGACATGCCTCTATACTGGCAGGTCATGCGGGTACCCGTAAGACCCAAGATCTGATTGCCCGTCATTTCTGGTGGCCCACGCTGCCCAAAGACATTATGGACTTTGTGTCTTCCTGTTCAGTGTGTGCAGCTAACAAGGTCGCTCACTCCAGACCTGCTGGTCCGCTCCAGCCATTGACTGTGCCCGATGAACTCTGGCAGCATATAGCTATGGACTTCATCACTGACCTGCCTCTCTCTGCGGGATGCAGTACTGTCTGGGTGGTGGTGGACCGATTTTCGAAGATGACCTCCTCTGACCAGTCTTCCTTCTTCTCCTCAACTGGCCAAGCTTTTCATCCAACACATCTTCTGCCTGCACGGCTTGTCGCAGCATATTGTGTCTAATCGGGAGGTTCACTTCACCTCGAAGTTCTGGAGAGCCCTCTGCGGACTCCTAGGTGTAAAGTTGGACTTTTCTTCAGCCTACCATCCTCAGTCCAATGGTCAGGTCGAGAGGACCAATCAGATCTTGGAGAACTACCTTTGCCATTTAGTCTCCAAGCAGCATGATGACTGGGTGCAGTTGCTCCCGTGGGCTGAATTTTCCTACAATAATCATACCAGCGAGTCCACAAGAAAGACACTGTTCTTTATTGTCTATCGCCCCAACACCCACTAATTCCTCTCCCGGTGCCTGAAACGTCTGAGGTACCAGCTATTGACACTGCTTTTAAGGACTTTCTGCAGATCTGGCAGCAGACCCGATCCTCCATCCTGTTGGCGGTCGACCACATGAAACGGAAGGTGGCCACAAGGAGAAGAGAACCGCCTCAGTTTCTCCCTGGCATGAAGGTCTGGCTGTCCTCCAGGAATATCCGACTGAGGGTGCTATCTTACAAATTTGCTCCCAGGTTCCTCTGACCCTTCGAGATCCTGCAGCAAATCAACCCTGTCGCCTACAAGCTTCGTCTGCTTCCTACCCTCAAGATTCCCAACTCCTTCCATGTCTCCATCCTGAAACCGGTGGTCCTGAACTGCTTTACCAAGACTCCTAGCCCTGCGATTGCCTCCAGCGGCCCTTCTGACACCTTCGAAGTTAAGGAGATCTTGGACACCAAGAAAGTAAGAGGAAAGACTTTTTATTTGGTGGATTGGAGGGGGTTTGGTCCTGAAGAGAGGTCCTGGGAGCCAGAGGAGAACCTCAATGCTCCTACCTTTCTGAAGAAATTTCTCTCTCACTCTGGTCCCAAGAAGAGGGGGCGTAAGAGGGGGGATACTGTCATGCCCATGGCCGTGGGCCTTCAGGCTCACTCAACTCCTGACGCCCGCAGCCATGGATCTGCAAGCGCCGGCCCCAGTCTCCTCCTCAGGACACCAGCGCTCACTTCCGCTCACCTTGGCCGGGTCCCGTAATTATTTTCTTGGCCATAGCACCCTGCACTATAAGAAGGGCTCAGCCCCTTCCTCCCATGCCTGAGCGTTGTTGTCATACCCTAAGTTTGTCTATGCAAATGGTCTCCTAGTGTTTCCCAGTTCCCAGTGTTCCCTGCTCCTGTATCCTGTTTCCTGTATTCCGTGTTATCCTGGTCTAGTGCTATGCTGAGCTGAAGTCGTGCTGTGCTGTAAACCATGCCTGTCCTGCTTCACCACGCCTGAATTCTACCTGCTGCCTAATCCCAGCCGAGCCTGCCTTGCTACTGTCCGAGCGGCCACAGATACCCTATATGAACTATAGACTTTAACCTGTGCCCTGTAGGCCAGCTGCCATACCGCCAAGGTGGTACGGCCCAGTGGGTCCACGAACCCAATGTGACACTGTATTTATGTACAGAGCTTTGTTCTGGTGCTGTATTTATGTACTGAGCTTGGTTCTCGAGCTGTATATATGTACTGAGCTTTGTTCTGGAGCTGTATATATGTACTGAGCTTGGTTTTGGTATTGTATTTATGTACTGAGCTTGATTCTGGTGCTGTATATATGTACTGAGCTTGGTTCTGGTACTGTATATATATATTGATCTCTGTTCTGGTGTTGTACATATGTATTGAGCTTGGTTCTGGGGCTGTATATATATACTGAGCTTTGTTCTGGTGTACTGAGCTTTGTTCTAGTGCTGTATATATGTACTGAGCTTGGTTCTGATGCTGTATATAAGTACTGAGCTTGGTTCTGGCACCATATCTGTGCATTAGCCAAGGGATTTGTCACGGCTTACTGCACACGCTGCACTGTCTTCCACCCTTCTCACAGTGCACCGCCTAACTAAATAGGCTGAGCACGCTTAGGATATTGAATGTGTGCTTATAGATCTATACATAATGGGTGAGTTTAATATAATCAGTGTGGGTAGGTATGTACGTACGCTTATGTAATTATATACATAGTGTGGCCATCCATTAATTAAACATTCTGGTCAGGGAATTTCTTTATATAGGGTCTACCTTAATATAGGGCATATTTGGAATATTGTAATTGTTTTATTTGATTATTAGAAAAATATTCCATGGCGCAATACACCACGACCCTTCCCCTGGCACATATGTCTTTGTCGGCAAAACAGAGAACCTGGTAAAAATTTTAATCCCACCCCTGCTTCCAAGTACTTTTCTGGCTCCCTAATTCGCCAGACTTGAACCCAATTGAGCATCTGAGGGACCACCTCGATCGTCTTGTTTACTCTATGGACCCTCCCCCACGCAGTAAATGTGGGATGCACTGCAGTCAGCATGGCTCCCGATACCTGAGACCACCGTCCAGCACCTTATTGAGTCACTCCCAGCCCGTCTAGCTGCTGTCCGTGCTGCACACAGTGGTTACTCTGGATATTAGCTGGTGGTCATAATAATGGGACTCGACTGTTATGTGATGGCCACAAGGGCAAAAACTATTATTTTTGTCAAAGTTATGAACAATTTTAAATTTATGCTAATTAGTTTCTTAATATACAACTGGGCGTGTTTTTACTTTTTACCAACTGGGCGTTGTGGAGAGAAGTGTATGATGCTGACCAATCAGTGACCAATCAGCGTCATACACTTCTCATTGTTCCAGCCCAGATTGTTTCACTGCACAATCACACTGTAACAATGGGCTGGAACAATGAGAAGTGTATGACGCTGATTGGTCACTGATTGGTCAGCGTCATACACTTCTCTTCACAACGCCCAGTTGTCTATTAAGAAACTTATTAGCATAAATCTAAAATTGTTCATAACTTTGTCAAAAATGATCGTTTTTCAAAATAGAAACCACTGTTATCTACATTACAGTGCCGATCACATTATATAGGAGATAAGGCACTTATAATGTGGTGACAGAGTCTCTTTAAGCTTGTTTTCTGGCTTAAAAAAGTTGCAAAGTTGCAGATCTTGGCGTACGATATAGTTGCGCTAAAATTTGCGACATTTTACTTTTGGAAACTGGTGAGATGAGATGTGGGGCTTTGCCAAAGGGGATGGGGCTTCCACTGGAATAACACATTTTTTATATAATTTATGCCAGAAAACTGGCGTACATTATAGCAGAAATATAGCAGCTGGGAGCCAGCGTAGATTTCTGTCCGTGGTGTGTGGCAAGGTAGAGGATGATGCCAGGCCTCGAACCTTGCCCACCCCCCAATCTGACTACCCACTCACCTCTCCTCATTAGACACAAAAAAAAAAGTATACTTACCTCACTGCTCTGCTTCTCTCCTCCCCACTGGGTCCCCTCCGGCTCCCTCTACGTGCCGTGGAGAGAAGACAAGTGGTGAGGTGAGTATGTATGTTTTTTACTTAATGTTATGAGGTGGATGAGGCGCATTAGTTAGGCCACAATTGTAGCGCACTGCCAGCTAAAAGATGCAAAACATTTATTAACAGGCGTTCACCTCTTAATAACTGTGTCGCATCCTACTTCAGCTAATTGGTTATTAAGACTGGCTTATGAAACCTGAGTATTACGTTTTTCAATTTTAATCATATAAATACATGTTCTGTTCTATCAATCTAAGTCCCCCATTTATCAAAAAGCAGCAATTACTAGGAAGTTCTTGAAGCGATAGCAAAACGGTTCTCAGCTCTCCGTTGATGTCTCCTCTCTCTTAGACTAAGTATCTTCACGCTGCTGTGCCAAGGCTCTTAGGTATAATGTCCGAATCTGTGCTGCACAAGCTCCGTAGTAAAGTTCCTCCTCTGAAGACCTGGGCGCCGGGCCGTTTTATCACTTTGGTGGGACCAATGCAAAAGTTTCATAAGTGGGGTCCCCTTTAGGAATAAAATGAGAAATAGATCCAGCGCTGGATTCAGTGTTCCCACTTTTATTAATATGAAAAATGTAAATAAAAATGAAGATAGACGCAGTATCAAGGTGGTTTCTAAAGGGCAAATGCCCGAGCCTACGCGTTTCGAACACTAGACGTGTGCTTATTCATGGAAAAAATGAATGGGGTCCCCTATACTCCTGAACAGAAAGCACTGAGAGTTTCTTATTGTCTTAGATCCCAGTGATCAGGCCACACGGATGGCTGTGCTGTAGTGTCCTGTAATTATGTCCTGGTCTGTTGTGCAACCTTCATCCATGTTAATATATCGTCTTCCTCCTCCCTCCTTGGTGCACAGCCAATCCGCTCAGCTGGCGTGGTGCCGCAACACCGCGTTAGCGCTGAACTCCAAACGAACTGACGCTATGATTCTTCTCCCTCCTAGCCTGGGGAGCTCCATTTGCCTGACGACCAGGAACGCTACAGAGTGTTAATGGCGATGAGGCCGATCCGAGCGTAAATTTGTATAGGGGAGTTGGGAGAAATAGCTGTCAGCTGAACAAGCTTTCGTCCGACAGCTATCTAAAATGAATGGTCAGCCTTATATACAGCGGGCAGTATACATGAGCCATTTATGAAGAAATCGGAGCTGGCAACGGGCGACGTGGACAGGCATGATGCTAAACAGCAGACAAGATGCAAAGTCCAGCACAAACATAGGTCAGGGCAGGCGGCAGACGGTCACTCACAGTTAGCAGAACCGGAGGTCAGGGCAGGCGGCAGACAGGGATGGTCAAATTCAAGCAGGGTGATTGACATATAATCCAATGAATACACAGAAGAGCAGTACTAGCGATCTGGACTAAAGAACCGAATTGCTCAAGCAAAGAGCCATGGGGGCGGGTCCTTAAGTACCAGGGAAAACTGGGTGAATTTGGTACGTGCTGGCCCTTTAAGAAGAGAATAGTGAGTGCTAGTGCACTGGTGGCTGACAGGGGAGCTGGAGGAGAGGCATGGTGCCGGCCAGGAGCCAGAAGAAGCTGGAAACCGATATGAACGCAACAGCCTGCAGCAGGCACCTCATTAACAGCAACAACAGACTGCCCCCATAAACATTAGAGCCAGCAAGGTGCCCCACATAAACCGTACCAGCAGTCTGCCCATAAACAATAATGCCAAGGATAATGAGCCCCCATAAACTATACCAGCCCAGTGTTGGCAAAGTTTTATTTAAAGAGGCTGTGTCACCAGTTGATTGGTCTCTGATTGGTCAGCGTCATACACTTTTCTCCACAACGCCCACTTGGTCAAAAAGTAAAACACGCCCAGTTGTCTATTAAGAAAGTCATTAGCATAAAGCTAAAATAGGTCATAACTCCATCAAAAATGATCGTTTTTCTAAATAAAAACCACTGCTGTGATCTACATCACAGCGCCGATCCCATCATGTACAATATAGGCTACTTATAATCTGGTGACAGAGACTCTTTAAGCTCTGAGCTGATCCAATTGAAGCCAATGATAGTAAAATAAATACAGATACACGAAAATATCAAGTAAAACTATTGCAGTGATGTAAAACTCATCACCATCATTGGCGGAATTTGTTCACATCTGCGTTGGAGGCTCCAACGGACACCATGACGGAAACCCACCGGAACAGAATTGCTAGCGCAGATGTGTGTGATGTCACCAGATACAGTAGTACTACCTGGCGGACTCTTGCCGGAGTAGGCGCCCATTCATCGCTATGATGGAAATGTCCACCAGATCTTTGCAAACTATAGTTCAAACCGACCGTGTACTAACACGCGGAAACCTCCATCTTTTCAGCCTTACAAAACAGAGGTTTACAACCTATGATGTTGACACTAAAAGTCCCAGCATGCCCTAAAAGCCATAGACTTGTAGTGTCACAACAGCTGGAGAATCACAGATTGCACAACAATTATGGTTTTACAATTCTGCATCCTGCAGAAGCCACACACATATATTTTTTTTTAACGTATCTGTCCCAGGTTGGGTTTAATTTTAGTCACATTATACATATAAACTTGTAAAAATAGTACAGCCGCCATTTGCACGGCGAACAATTAATTCCACCCTCAATCAAAATGGCTCCTACAACGAGGACACAAATAATACACATAATTATCCCTCTAGTGCGTCGAGCGTTTGGAATTCTTTATTGCGAACTTATAATTCATCACCCAATCAGAAACGGACGTTTTCAAAAGCTACGCCTACACTCGTGACGTCGCTCGCTTTTGAACGGATTCCAATCTTGTGTAGTTATGAGTGACTGGCGTACTGCCCAATCAGAGAAAAGTCGCTGAGAGGTAGGCGTGGCGACCGCGCTGAGTGCATTGGAGCAGCGGGAGAGAGGCAGGAAGTGAGGTGTGGACATGTCTGCCTGTATTTACATTGTCTGTACATCTATGTGCATGTAATGTGCCATGTGCCGTGTAGCCTGTATGTGAATGGCCATGTTATGTGTGCAGGGTGGGTTGTGTGGCTGGGACCTCTGCCTTGTAGCTGGGCATGGAGTTGGGCACTGAACAAAGTACAACTGGCAGGAGTGTGCCAGGGTAGAGGGGGAGGGGCAGCAGGATAGCTCTGCTACATATATACAAGTGAACTTTTTGTAAATGGAAGGTTAGGAGGATGTGTGATATTTTCTGTTACCTTGTGTAATATTTATAATCCCTGTGTAATGTTTTGGTAACATTTGTCAATTGTTTAAAAAGTTTGGGTGAAACTTTTCATAGATGTGTAGGCTACAGCAAAATGGCGACCGGTACCGCCTTATGATAGGGCGTTACGTGTGTCATGTGATTCCTCCTCATAGGTGCCATTGGAAATTATCAACTCTTGCTACGGCTTTTCTTTCCGGAATAGTGGACGGAAGATCTGTAGCGGAAATGAAATCCCATCCGCGCGGCGCAGATTTTTAAATCGGCAGCGTGTCAATTTCTGCTGCGGATTTTCCGCATTGATTTAAAAAATCCGTAAGCAAATCCCTGCGTATCCAAAACAAAACAAACAACCTGCTCCTCCGACTGGTCTCGGTACATCCAGCCTCCTCCTCCAGTGGTGACGCAACGAAACGTCATCGCACGAGGCCGGGTGTACCGAAACCGGTTGCGGGACCAGTGACCCGTCGCTTCTGGAGTGCCAGGAGAGGTGACAGTGTTTTGTTTTCTTTTACGATCGACCGTTTCCTGCGGCGGAAAATCTTTTAAAAAAAAAAAATATATGCACAATTTGATGTCGATTTCCTGTGGATTCTGGGTTGGATTTGCTGCGGGTTGTTCAGCGTCCAATCTATGTGCACGTAGCCTTCTACTTGGCTATTAGTCGCACGCGCTTGCGCCACATTTGTACTTAATGTAAGGACAACCATCTAATAGGAGTCAATGGCCGTTATGGAAGCATTGTAGCGCAGCGAGCTCGGCTGTACCGGACAGCACCGACATGACGAGGATCGGGGGCCCCGTTCTAGGGGTAGATGCAGGTCGCAGAGGTGGGTCCCGCATCTATCGGACATTTATGGGATATCCTGTGGATATGCCATAAATCTCCCAAGATGAGAATAACCCTTTAACGCCCATAGACTTCAGTGGTGAGAGCCACGTGCATGCACAGCCGCTTCTTCTATATGTGGCTGCCATAGGGAGTCCCAAAATATCGTAATCCATCCCTGCGAATAGTAGTGTCTTAGGCCAGATCCACAAGAACGCGGGGAAACTCAGACGTGGAAACACGGACCCCCGTAGACTTGAGTCTATGCAGGGATCCGTGAAAACGTAACAAAAAGCGTGTAAACGGCCCCATTGAAATACATGCGTCCGTTGTTTTAATGGCCGTCACACTGACGTACTTTACGTTTGTCTGAATTCGCCCTACCGTGACGTCTTGTACTCGATTTAGGGACTTTGCGGGATCAGGGGAATAATCTTCATATGGAGCTCTGGGCCTGACGACCTGCAGGAGCGGATGGTAATGGTGTATTCACACGTTGCAGTCGAATCACAGTTTTGGAGTGGTACAACCTGGATACAGCTGTTCTCTTTTAGAAACCCCAGGTGAGTATTGAGAGCATATTCAGACATAGCGGTCATGTAGCGCTTTATTGCTCTCTGCTACAAAATCGCAGCGGTTTTTGCTGCAGATTGAGGCCGGAAAAATGAGCCCGTCACCTCCATGGTGACTCGGGTGACATCGCTGACCACCTCCAGGGTGACTCGGGTGATATCACTGACCACCTCCGTGGTGACTCGGGTGACATCGCTGACCACCTCCAGGGTGACTCGGGTGACATCACTGACCACCTCCATGGTGACTCGGGTGACATCGCTGACCACCTCCAGGGTGACTCGGGTGATATCACTGACCACCTCCGTGGTGACTCGGGTGACATCGCTGACCACCTCCAGGGTGACTCGGGTGACATCACTGACCACCTCCGTGGTGACTCGGGTGACATCGCTGACCACCTCCGTGGTGACTCGGGTGACATCGCTGACCACCTCCGTGGTGACTCGGGTGACATCGCTGACCACCTCCGTGGTGACTCGGGTGACATCGCTGACCACCTCCGTGGTGACTCGGGTGACATCGCTGACCACCTCCAGGGTGACATCACTGACCACCTCCGTGGTGACTCGGGTGACATCGCTGACCACCTCCAGGGTGACGGGTGACATCGCTGACCACCTCCGTGGTGACTCGGGTGACATCACTGACCACCTCCGTGGTGACTCGGGTGACATCGCTGACCACCTCCGTGGTGACTCGGGTGACATCACTGACCACCTCCGTGGTGACTCGGGTGACATCGCTGACCACCTCCGTGGTGACTCGGGTGACATCACTGCCCACCCACTATCTGAGATCATGAAGTATGGGTTGTTGGGTATTAGAATTTGCTGAGGGCTTCTCTAGTGATTTTACATTTGGTCCCCGGCACTGACGGGTTCGCTGCTTTGTCTGCTGTGACTAACCATTAACCATCAGACTATGCGAGGAATGGAGGATTTGGCGCTATCTGCTTAGTTGTGTGTTTTACATGTGCAATATCCGCTTGGTGTTGTGGTGCGTGTCCCATACGACATACTATATAATGTTTGGGGTTGTAGTGCAGATTTTGAGCTTTGTAGTCTTTTCCCTTTTTAGGTATGAGAACCTTTTATCTCAGGACTATTAATTAGGGTACGGTCCACATTTATTTACGAAGAAGCACCGATTCTCCGTTCCACCACGTAATTAACGAGATCTTGCCATCCGCTCCTTCCATTAGGTAGACCGCTCCAAGGAAAACTGATCAGAAACGAAGCGGCAGACAGGGAGTCCTAGCGTCGTACATAACTATGATGATAGGGGCCCGGCCCGGGACTTGCGGCCGAAATACGTTCTGTCCTTTACAGACGTAACATGCTCGTGTGAACCCAGCCTAAGACTCCCATCTCCTTGCAGGCAATAATAAAATTCTGTCCAGTTGCAGCCACTAGGGGGAGCTGTATAAATCCGTTTTTAAAGGGATATTTTCATCTAAGACATTTATGGAATATCCACATGATATGCCGTAAATGTCTGATAGGTTACGGTCCCAAGGTTGGGACCCACATCTATGTCCAGAAGGGGTGGGTCTGTCTGGTCACCAAATCCAGGTGGAGTTTCCCTAAATTACATAGGATTCAATGGAGAGAGCCGTGCAGCCACCTCCCCATTGAGTGTCCGACTGGATATGGCGGCCGCCTCACAAGGCGGGACGAGGGTTGGGTGACCTCCGTTCTAGAGATAGGTGCGGATCCCAGGCACCCACTTCTATCAGATATTTATAACCTATCCCGTGGGTATGCCGTAAATGTCTTAGATGAGCGGTTTTTGCCATCTGGTGCGGTTTTCTCTATACAGTCTAATGTTCGTGTCTTACAGGATGGACGACACTCAGCGACTGGACTATAATGATGATGAAGACGAGACATCTGTTAATAGAGACAGACCGGTGGGGAATCTTCATATGTTCGCTGGGATCCACGGACCAGCCCAGGGTGAGTGAGACCCCTTCATGCAACTTTCCTTTTATTCGGACTCCTCCCCCCCCCCCCCCTGACCAGGGGGGGGGGGGGGGAAGCAATTTTTCATTGATATTACCGTACGTCTTTTACTGCTGAATATATAACATCGTATGTGTCTATTAATGTCACCATCTCATCATTCCCCTATTATTTCCTACAGACTTCCCCATCTACCATGGCGAGAATCTGATTGGTCGTCATGCCAGCTGTGATATCACCCTGCCGGCGCAGTCTGTGTCAAAGAAACATGCCATGCTGGAGGTGACGGGAGACATTCACACTATATGTGACAACGCAAGCCTGAACAAGACGCGGCGTGGCAAGGTGGCCCTGGCGCCGCACGTGCGCTACTCCCTGTCTGGCGGGGATTTCCTGCTGTTTGCCGACGTGGCTTGTCGCTACACTAGGGCGGAGAATGTAGAATCCGAGACGATCGGCGTAGTGGAGAGCGAGGACGACTCTGTGCTGGTGCCCGCTACTCAGGGAGCTCTGGCAATTGAAAAAACTCCGGGAGCTGCCATACGTAGGATAGCACGAGGGACTGTTCTGGCGAGAGACTCTGGAGATGAGGATGAAGATGAGGAGGGACAGACACGATGGAATGAAGGAGGTACTGACTATACTGATATATATATATATATATTTAATTGATTATTTATTTTATTGTATTTTTGTAAAGGGTATCTCTTAGCTTCTCATAGTTTTGCACTTCAGCGGGTGCTGTTTGCGGCTCTAACCGTGTGATGCATCTTGGCCAATCAGGCCAGGAGGCGCTGTAATTCGCATGCCGTGCACACTTTTCCAGGAGGAATAACAGAGGAATGGCACAATACTGTTTTAAGAAAAAATATTCCAGAATTATTTTTCCTAAAACAGACTTGTCAGGAGAGCTGGCAGGTTCTTAATTTAACCCCATTTCCCCAGTAATCCTTATGTTTGCGCTTTTGCAGCACATACTGCATGCTGCCACAAAGTAAAATAATATTTTGTTAGATCGATTACACGCCTGTGCCGGCTCGGTCCCTTGAGTATTCCAGCATCCTGATGCAGTTGGGAAACTGAGCAGTATCCATAAACCCATCCATGAGTGACAGCCAGTGTTCAGCCATGGGTTGAGGCATCACCGTCTCCTGGAGTCTCTGCCGGATAATCTCAGAAATGGTCAACGTCCCCAGCAGAAATGAAAAATGAAGGGACAAAAATAAATTTTGAGTCACAAGGAATCTAAAAAAATTAGAACCGTAAACGAGCGACATTCCTGCCCTGCTTACGGTCCTCCACACCCTTGGTCAGTGACATAACGCTACCCTGGATTTCAGGGACCCACTGCAACTGCTGTTTTTTATATGGTATTTGTGGTCTGGTCACTACTCGTACAATAAGCTAGATAACACATGGCATTAAAGGGGGCGTTCACAGTAGTGCCAGGTCTATCATACGGACACTGGGTTAAGGGGGCGTTCACAGTAGTGCCAGGTCTATCATACGGACACTGGGTAAAGGGGGTGTTCACAGTAGTGCCAGGTCTATCATACGGACACTGGGTTAAGGGGGCGTTCACAGTAGTGCCAGGTCTATCATACGGACACTGGGTAAAGGGGGTGTTCACAGTAGTGCCAGGTCTATCATACGGACACTGGGTAAAGGGGGCATTTACGGTGGTGTTAGCTGTATCTGGGTGATATGGTGGCATAGGGTATTCTTACCACAGGGTGACTATGAGCATTTAGTCATGTAATGCAGCATCTCATGTGGTGTCCTGGAAGGTTAGTCCTGGACGCAGCTCCTTCAGCAGGCGGTGAAATGCGGACGGACATGCGGCAGAAAGAATTGACCTTTTACAGGGGGCCGCCGCAGGCCCTGATACATTGTGTGGAAGTGCCCTCTGGAGGTCCATTGGGAGACAATAGGATGAACCCAAAGCCGCCTTCTCCTCCATCATCTGACGTCGCTCTACAAATCTCAGAGATGAACCGCAACGACAGAATATGGTCCATAGGTTTGGATGACCCGCTCACAAGTCAATAACTAAGCTGACCAAGCAGAGGAATCTCTATGCTGAAAAACTATAGAAAATGGCGTCTCTGCGATCATGTGACCTTCCTGCGGGTGTTTTCACAAATTTGACTAAATTGTGACATTAAAATAAGATCTCCTTCTTCTGTTTTTTTGCGGACGAGAAACACGGTTGCCATACGCTCCTAAAAACGTAGACACGCGAAACGGACATACACATGGGATTAAAACGGTCCGTTTTTACAGACGTAAATCTGACGCGCTCGTGTGACTGTGGCCTCACCTGAAGAGTTTTAGTCTAAATAAACAGAGATGAAACCTATTTATTTTTACTTGATATAATTGCAGGTGTTGGGTCCTTCAAGGACAGTTGCAAGTCATCGGGCCCAGGAAGCATTTTCTCTCCTGTTACGGACACCATTGTGCCTGAAAGGTAAGACTTGTTGTTCCAAGTGGTTTTGGGTGTAGTTTGATGAATGCAATGAAATAAGCAAATGTTACTACCCCTTCCCTGATCTTCTGCACTGGAAATACTGTGCATTTAATAACATACAGATGTAGCAGAGCTGAACGTGTGAGTGTACATAGGACTCAAGAATTCTCACAAAACCCCAACAATGCAGTATGACAAATATCTCCCGGCTTACACTCTATGTGGCCAAGACGTATGCAACAGGCCATACAGCTGCGTACGTCGGCCATTGGCTCCCATTGTATATTGTGTGGTATACGTTTTTTTTTTTTTGTGTGTTATTCCTCTGTAATGAGAAGCATGGTCATCTATGATTTTCAATATCGTTAAAAAAATTAAAGGTATACGAACACAGCGTCCATGCATGTGGAACAGAGGTCCATAAAATCCGTTCAGCCGCCTAACGGAAGAGAGACATTCGTCCAACACTTATTGCTTTCTCCCGGGAGAATAGGCTTCCTTAGTGACGCTGATTTTATTTTCTTGCTTCGTTTGGGAGGAATAATGGCAATTATACAGAACCACTAGCAATATCTGGTTTGGACGTCCGCTTTTCGTTAACGATAAGCAGACTGCAGGGGTTCCCACCTTCCTTCCCAGGGATTAATTCTTACCTGCACACAACCCCTTTAAATCTTTTCTTTGGTGTATTTATAATAAGGTTTTAGTATATTGGGTAATGTGGATAAATAAACTTTCAAAAAACTTTTCACATGTCCTAGTGACATGTTAGATGTTTTGATCGTTCCGAGTCTGAGCACTGAGACCCCCACCAATCGCTAAAACGAAGCGCTTGGTGATCGCTGTGCCGCTTTTTTCGGATCGGCTCTCCTCGGAGCGGTGTACGGGCTCCATAGAAAGTCTGACTCCGTACACTCAGAAACTAAGCAGCCCAGCGCTCGTCCGAGGGGTTCTGCCACTTCGTTTTAGCGATCGGTTGGGGTCTTAGTTCTCGGACCCCCACCAATCTAAACTACTGACATGTCACTATGGCATGTCAAAAGTTTTTTTTGAAAGTTTAGGTCCCCTTTAAGTTAAAATTCTGCCAACTTTATATATATATATATATATATATATATGAGAACAGGGACTGATGTGAACAGAAATATAGCTAACTTTTTTTTATTTATTTATTTTCTTAGTGATGAGGAAATTGATACCTCCACGTCAGAGACACGTCTTCCTTCGCTAAATCTACGATGCGATAGCGATACAGACTCTCACGATGCGTCGAGGAGAAGCTCTTTTGTACCTTCTTCACAGAACATCTCCACACCCCTAGTTCTTAAAGATCACATCAAACATGGCGGAGGGACATTAACAGCGATAGACAAAGAAGAAACAAAATCCAGCAAACAAACAGATCCCGAAATCAAGTTGCGTTTGGCAGTAGAAGACACCACCGATGGTAAAGATACTCAAGAAGAAGAGCAGACGGCCGAGTCCACGTCCGGTGGTAGCGTGGCCGCTGGTGGAGAAGCTTGTGCAGACCATGTAGGTTCAGTAGATGACAAGCTGAAGATAGAACCAGAGTGTGGGAAGACTTTGCAAGGCGATGCATTGGAGGAGCCGTCCGCTGATAGTATTCCTGTCATTGAAGAGAAAGTGACATCCTCATCCTCCGCAAGTGAGACTGTTCCAGAGGTCCCGTGTGAAATGAATGCCGAAGTTGATGCCCTCGTTCAGGACAATGATGTAAAGGTGGAAGAAGATAATGTTCGTGTAAGAAGCGCGGCGAATGTTCAAGAAGCCGACACAACCACCGCTGGAACTGATGTAAATACAGCCGAAACATCTGGAATCCAAACCAACCAGACCGCAGACGAAGGAAATGGAAGATCCTTGGGATCAAGTGCGCCCGCTTTCCACATGGACAGTGACACCGATGAAGATGAAGCCGCAACTACAGAAGCTGAATTAGAGAAGGACAAGTCCCGTCAAATTGCGGATCTTGAGGAATCTGAAAATAATGCAAATGTATCATTGACTGGAGAAAATAAAGGCGACTCGGACAGCGATACGGATGTTGAGGATGACCGGAAGGTATTAAAGTCGAAGAGTGATGATGAAGTTAACAAAAAAATGGCTGAATCCAGTAAAATCAAAGGGACTACTGGACTTGGTATAGACAGTGACACAGATGATGATGATGATGCGGACATATCCAAGACAGTTGAGAGCAAAGCTGATCAGGTGTCCAGAAGTAATACTGAAGAGAAGAAAGAAGGAATCCACTTGGACAGTGATACTGACGTGGAGGAAGATGTGTCCACTGCCGAAGCGAAGGAAGAAGAACCTGAATCTCCTAAAGCAAGTGTAAAGGAAACAAAAGGTGGATTAAATGTAGACAGTGACACAGACGTGGATGAGGAGGTCGATGTGTCCAGCAGAGATGTGACACGTGAGCCACAAGACTCCTCTGTAGTGAGCACAGATGTAAAAGGTGTAGATAGCGACACTGATGTGGATGAAGACGGCCCGACACCTGGAGAGTCAAATGTTACCCTGGAGAAAACCTCAACGGACGAGGAACAAAAGGAGAAAACTTCTGTAAGTGATGTAGTGACGGCTGAAGAGGTCGCTGCGCTACATGCGGATAGTGATACCGATGTGGATGAAGATGATGGGTTACCTGTTGCACCAGTGATGGAGAAAGCAGGAGCACCTGAAAGTATCGCTGACACCGACACTACGAAAGACGCAGAAATGGGGAAGGAAACAGCTGATCTGCACTTGGATAGTGACACCGACAATACGAAAGACGCAGAAATGGGGATGGAAACAGCTGATCTGCACTTGGATAGTGACACCGATGTGGAAGAAGGTGATGATGAATCCTCTACTGTATCTAGACAGGAAGAAAAAGAAAAGGCGGACAGCACCGGTGGCCAGGAGGAAGTCGGTGTAGAAGATCAGAAGTCAGACACTGAAAATGCTACAGTATCTGGAATTTCTACTGAAGAAACAAAGAACATTCCTGAGAAGGAAAACAGTATGGAGGAAGGCGAGACTCCAAAGTCAGACGCTGAAAGTAAGCTTCTAGTCCTGTCCGTACAACTGGCTGCAATAGGCTGTTTTGGGGGGTGGGGGTGTACTCCGCTCCTGCCAGCCGTGGGAACCTCCGTTGTCTGTGGTTCTCGGCATCGCTGACGGAGCCTACAGCAATATTGATTCACAGAGGGCTGGAAGGGCTTCCCTCACTTCCAAGCTTATAAATGTAGCTGGTTGGCAGCAGCGTACAACTCCATGCGCACGCACGTAACGCCCCTACATCTTGTAAATAGTCATGTGAACAATATAATTGTCGTCATAAAACCCGTCTAATGAAGAACTTCACTGACTCCGGGTTAAAGATGAAGTATTCAATCTGCTTGCGTTTCTTGTAACTTTTAGTATCCTGTGAAGGTGAATAGACCTATTTGAATCTGACAACGCGTTTCGAGCTAGAGCTGATGTAGGATCAGTGCGACCCCAAAAGGTGTTGTCTTTGGAGTTGAACGCGCTTTTCCCTTGTGAATTCAGGTCTACTCTCCTCACCATCTCATCCTTTCTTTGCCCATTTCTGGTCCGCTCCTGCTGTACAGATCTCTCCTCACTTTATATGAAATGCAAAGGGTGAGATTTACTTAAAAAAATAAAAGTGGTACAAAAGTGGCTTATTTGCCAGTTAACAAATTTATTATGTTTTAGACACTTTTTGCACCTTCCTACCTTTTAAAATTGACTAGAAAAAGGGTCATGGCTTGAATCCTAGAGTCAGATTTATTAACGGCCTGCGCCATTTTTTTAATGCACAAAATGTTGGTGTAAAATGCGTCAGCCAAGACTACATTGTCTAGCAAGATGCGCCACATTTATCATACTATCGTACAACGTGCGCCACTGCCGGTCTGGTCTTTTTTTTTTTTATCCTGTCTACGTTTAGGACAAAATTAATAAATCTCCCCCAAAGTATTCTAATTATCTTTAGTCATTATTCAAAAAACGATATGAATCCGATTTTATATATATATTCTCATAATGCTTCTTTTTATAACAGGTGTTGACTTGGAAATGATGCCCACGCAATGCTACCTGGAACCACAAGAAGAGTCCGACTTACAAGGTATGAGCTTTTGCTGTTAAAGGGTATGTCCAATTTCTTTGCTCCAATGCATCTAAAATAAAAAACAAGGCAACTTTGCATATAGTCTGAAATAGAAACCTGCTACCGTTTTGTGTATACAGCTCCTATGAAGACCTAAACCCTGCACATTCTGATGATACAGTCCCATTCCCTGCCATCTGTACCCTTTTACTTGCTAACATACATTCGGTGGGGCGTATGACTGTAGAATCGGATCAGACTACACACCGTTTCTTTGTAGTCTGTAACCATGAAGATGTATAGGTCTGCATAGGAGCTGTGTAAGCAAAACGGTAGGATATTTAATTGACAAAATTCTAAGGCTACCGAGTTTTTATTTTAGATGCACTTTGAGCAATGGTTACAAAGGTGGACAAAGCCTTTAAGTAGTTAATGAAGTATTCGCCTCTTGTTTCGGACGCTCCTGATATTAAAACATCAATGTCTTGGTTCTCTTGTGATTTGCTGTTTCAGATGATGACGAGGAGGCCACACAAGCCTTTATATTCAGTTCTACATGGGCAGAGCCAGATCCGTTCAAGCGTAAGTCTCCCCTAATTTTGCTAGACATTGAAATAAGACAAATCGTTACGTCCAGTTTATACGTTTAGGCAAAACTAAAGAAGCGATGACTGAGAGTCCCTGACGTCGGCCATATTGTGCTCTCCGCTGTGTCATAATTGGGATTCATTCTTTTTGCTTTCTGTATTTGCAGGTCCTGCGGATCCGATAGCTGTGCTGCAGATTTCATCAGTGACTTGTAAGTGCATTTCATTCCTGTCTAATAAAATAAGTGGGATTCAGTGGGGGAGATGTATCAAAACTGGTGCAAAGGAAAAGCAAAGTAATTGTCTATGGCGTCTGGAAAATGAGAGGTGGAATCTCATTGATTGTTATGGGCAACTACTCCACTTTTCTTTTAGTGTTGATGCGTCTCCCCCAATGTCTTGAATGGGATTCCTGGAAATCAAATTGCTTATACAGCGAAATCTGAGAATGGCACCTCCGATCTAGACCACATTATTGGCCCTTTCCATTAATATTGATTTTAATATATCGTGTGTATTGGTGTTATGCAGGCTGTAATTCCGGTCTTGCTCCTGGCAGCGTCCCATACACCAATGACGGGTAGGCAGAGCAGGGGGCTCGGCTGTGCTATTTATAGTTGCATAGTGAATGGCTCCCTGCAGATGACTAAAGACACCAGCAGAAGGAAATAGGGGTAGGGCTAAGATATTGCACTAGATTACCTCCAGCGTGGCATATCCTAAACCTAAAGAGCATTGCCTGTGGACTGTAAGAAAGGACTGGCAGCTGCAAGCCAACACAGTGCGCCCTCTGCTGGTCGAAATACAGTCAGCAACAGGATGGTTAACATATGCACCACTAGAATGCAAAAATTATTTATATATATATATATATATATACTAGTCCTTCTCAATGAATTAGAAGATCTTTAAAAAGTTCATTTATTTCAGTAATTCAATATAAAAAGAGAAACTCATATATTCTATAGATTCATCACACACAGAGGGATCTATTTCCAGCATTTTTTTTCTTTTAATGTTGATGATTATGGAAACCGTTAATGAAAACCCAAAATTGAGTCTCTCGGAAAATTAGAATATTAAATTATCCCAATTTCAAAAATTATTTTTAATACCGAAATTTTGGCCTACTGAAAAGTATGTCCAGTATCCGCCCTCAATACTTGGTCGGGGCTCCGACTCTGCATGAATTACTGCATCAATGCGGCGTGGCACGGAGGCGATCAGCCTGTGGCACTGCTGAGGTGGTATCAATGCGACGTGGCATGGAGGTGATCAGCCTGTGGCACTGCTGAGGTGTTATCAATGCGGTGTGGCATGGAGGCGATCAGCCTGTGGCACTGCTGAGGTGTTATCAATGCGGTGTGGCACGGAGGTGATCAGCCTGTGGCACTGCTGAGGTGGTATCAATGCGGCGTGGCATGGGGGCGATCAGCCTGTGGCACTGCCGAGGTGTTATGGACGCCAGGTTGCTTTGATATCGGCCTTCAGCTCGTCTGCATTGTTGGGTCTGGTGTCTCTCATCTTCCTCTTGACAATACCCTATAGATTCTCTATGGGGTTTAGGTCGGGTGAGTTTGCTGGCCAATCAGGCGCAGTGATACTGTGGTTATTACACCAGGTATTGGTACTTTTGGCAGTGTGGGCAGGTGCCAAGTCCTGCTGGAAAATGGAATCCGCATCTGCATAAAGCTTGTCAGCAGAGGGAAGCATGAAGTGCTGGGAAATGTCCTGCTAGACGCTGCGCTGACTCTGGACTTGATATAACACAGTGGAGCAACACCAGCAGATGACACGGCCCCCAAACCATCACTGACTGCGGGAACTTCACACTGGACCGCAAGACACTTGGATTGACTCCTCTCTACTCTTTCTCCAGACTCTGGGACTGAAATTTCCTAATGAAATGCAAAATTTACTTTCATCTGAAAACAGGACTGTGGACCACTGAGCAGCAGACCCGTCCTTTTAGAGGCTTAGGAAACCTTTTCAGGTGTTTTGTGTTGATTCGCTGATTAGAGTGTCACCCCATGAGTCTACAATCTGCCTGTAATGATGGGGGTAGGGAAACAGAAAATTGAGCCCTAATCTACACGCCACTCAGTCCCTGCCTACTTGCAACGACCCGCCCTAGGCGACGGGGTACAACTGGGTGACAGTCCCTACGCTCAATAAGTGCACGACAGACAAACAGACAAGGGTACACAGAAGCAAGGGAAAAGGGGCCGTTGCCCACGGCAACACCGTGAGCAACAAGAGTGGTGAACGAGCCGAGTCAAACCAGGAGTGTACGAAGTACCAAACGCAGAGCAGGAGAGTAGTCAGTAAGCCGGGGTCAATATGAAGCAGGGTCAAATAGTTCAGAAGCTGCAGCAGGGCCAGGAAACCAAACGAGAAGAATCACAAGCAAGGAGGAACAGGAAAGGCAGGTATAAACAGACAGAGGGCGGGAGCTAGCTCCGTCTGGCCAGGCTGTGATAGGCTCTCCCACTCCTAAGCCTGCCATCCTGAGTGGTGGAAGATGGAGTCAGTCTCACAGACATAGAAGCAGGTGCAGACTGATTACCTATGGGCGTAGATACAGAAGCTGTGCCTGGCAGATCCTTAACACTGCCACTTTTACCCAATATTCACATTTTCTGAGATAATAAATTTTGGGTTTTCAGTAACTGTTCCCATAATCATCAACATTAAAAGAAAAAAATGCTGGAAATAGATCCCTCTGTGTGTAATGAATCTATAGAATATATGACTTTCACTTTTTGAATTGAATTACTGAAATTAACGTTTTGATGATATTCTAATTAATTGAGAAGGACTAGTGTGTGTGTGTGTGTGTGTGTGTGTGTGTGTGTGTGTGTATGTATATACATATATATCAATTATTTGCTGCAGTTGTGTGTTTTGTGGTAACGGCGTGCTTTCAGTTTTTCTCCGTTTCAATCAAAGGACAAAAACATTTTTTAACTAACACAAATGTCCGGGAAAGGGAATGTAGTAAAAAACGCAGCACGTCCTAAAAACTGCAGCAGTCACTGCTCTATTCTGTTAACATCCTTTTAAAGCACTTCTTCATATAGAGGGAATGTATAATGGGGTGTTCGTTTCCAGCCGTGCTTCATCCTCTGGATGGAATATATATATATGCGCATTTGCAATAGTAAAGATTTTGTTTAATGTGGACATTCATTTTTTATCGTTGTCAGTGAATGCGTCCGAGGAGGAAATCGATGAGAATGCAATAGCTGAAACACAGGCTTTTTGCACTGATGTGGAGCCGATCGGGCCCAGTGTTCAAGAGACGCCAGAACCTGTCGAAAGAAGCGCAGATGACACAATCCGGTCTTCAAGTAGCGAAGGAGAATCGGGAAAGGAAGTCCAACAATTGTCTCATGAAGCCATGTCCCTGGATGCGACACAACCCGTCTCCCAGTACATGGCCACAGAATCTCCCCAAGAGACTGGTAATTGGCTACACCTTAAAAGAGATGTTCCAGCTTCCGTTTGGCTAAGAGACATTCAGCAGGAAGGAGATTCTTCAGATTTGGAAGGAGCCAATGAATCCGCAAAAGATACGACCCAAGCTGACGAGCAATCGCTAAAACTGGAGCTGGAAGCCACGCAGTCCTATAGTGTAGAAAGTCCATCCCTACAGAAACCTACAACACAAACACAAAGCCCAGCAGCGCCTGTTGTAGATGAAGATAATAAAGAACCTGGAGCAGAAAAGATGGAACAGACGTGTAGTGAAGATACACAGGCCACGGATGACGATGCCACTCAGGCTTACAGCCTCGATGTCCTAGGTCCGGAGAATGGCGCCACGCCAGCGAGCAGCCTGTCTGAAGAAGCTACAGGTGATGGGGCCACCCAGGCTGCCAGCATAGAAGCAGTGGCCACAGATGATGACAACACACAGGTCAACCCAACCGTTCCTGCGGCAGAGGAAGTCGTCCCAGAGACGTCCACCGAGAGCCAAGACCAGCAATCTACAAGGAAGGGTGAGTGTCCACATGACTTTTCTTTCAGAGCCTGCCTTAAAGAGACTGTCACCACATTATAAGTGCCCTGTCTTTTATATAAGGAGATCGGCACTGTAATGTAGGTGACGGTAATGCTTTTTATTTTAAAATAAAAACGATCTATTTTTACCACTTTATTAGCGATTTTAGATTTATGCTAATGAGTTGCTTAATGCCCAAGAGGGCGTGTTTTTACTTTAGACCAAGTGGGCGTTGTACAGAGGAGTGTATGACGCTGACCAATCAGTGACCAATCAGCCTCATGCACTCCTCTCCATACATTTAGTCAGTGCATAGGGATCCTTTTAGATCACTATGTGCTGTCTTATACTTACACATTAACAATACTGAAGTGTTTAGACAGTGAATAGACATTTCACGGGATGTCTATTCACAATCCCTGCACTTCGTTACGGTTTCTGTGGTAGTTACAGCAGAGGAAAGCGTAATCTCGTTGTAACCTGTCATCTACAGCGTAATCTTGCGGGATTACGCTTGCTCTGCTGTAACTACCACAGAAACCGTAACGAAGTGCAGGGATTGTGAATAGACATCCCGTGAAATGTCTATTCACTGTCTAAACACTTCAGTATTGTTAATGTGTAAGTATAAGACAGCACATAGTGATCTAAAAGGATCCCTATGCACTGACTAAATGTATGGAGAGGAGTGCATGAGGCTGATTGGTCACTGATTGGTCAGCGTCATACACTCCCCTGTACAACGCCCACTTGGTCTAAAGTGAAAATACGCCCACTTGGGCATTAAGCAACTCATTAGCATAAATCTAAAAACGCTAATAAAGTGGTAAAAATAGATCGTTTTTTTAAAAATAAAAAGCATTACTGTCACCAACATTATAGCGCCGATCTCCTTATGTAGGAGACAGGGCACTTATAATGTGGGGACAGAGCCTCTTTAATTTACACTTCCATAAGCAATGCTGCCGGGATGGCCGTAACTGGCAGACATCTACTATTTTAGTAAATTATGTATTGACACAACTTGTGAATTGCAGATCCTGCTATGTGTTAAATTTAAAGCGGGCCTCCTGTGCTCCACTGAAATATCTCTTAGAGTATTCAAATCCAGAATACGCTGCGTTTCGGTAGATTCATTCATTGCAGGCGGCGCACTCCTTTCATTTCAATACGAAGCACAGTAGGAGAAGACTTACTGCAGCCCTTTGCTTTCTCCCTGCTGATCTCCGATGCAGATAGAGATATAGCTAAAATAAGTTGAATATCTTACTCAAACAACGAATTACAAGCTGCGTCTCGGAACTCTGCGTCAAATCTGTGCTCTACTCGCGGATGTTATCCAGATTTCCAGTTTGTGCCGCAGATCTGAACAAGGATTAGCCCCATTTCATTGAGCTAATTGGCGTGTGGACATCCAAATTATCCACATCAATAATGCCACTTATTGACCTGGATTTTAAATACACGTGGAACATTTCTTTTACATCTGTAAACACATCTGGATTTCATATTGACATCAACGGGTGGTGAATTTCAGTGTCTGACAAGTGTGAACATGCTCAAAGTCCTGTGATTACAGCAGCCTCAACACTGATGATTCAAGTGATGTATAAGGGTATGTTCACACGACAGCGTCCGTAACGGCTGAAATTACGGGGATGTTTTCAAGAGGAAACATCCCCGTAATTTCAGCAGTAACGCCATGTGCAGGTGCTTGAACGCCGTGTCCATTACGGACGTAATTGGCGCTGCTTTTCATTGGAGTCAATGAATAACGGCTCCAATTACGCCCCAAGAAGTGACAGGTCACTTCTTTGACGCGGGCATCTATTTACGCGCCGTTATTTGACAGCGGCGCGTAACTATACGCCTCGTGTGAACAGACAAACGTCAGCCCATTGCTTTCAATGGGCAGATGTTTGTCAACGCTATCGAGGCGCATTTTTCGGACGTAATTCGGGGCAAAAACGCCCGAATTACGTCCGTAATTAGTGTGTGTGAACATACCCTAAGAGTTTACGAACAGGAGAGCAGGGGAGGGGGAATGGGTGGCAAGTGTAATGTGAGCTAGCAGGCTTGTAGAGACAGTGACCAGGACCGGGCTGCAGCTCTACTATGTCTGTAACATGACAGACAATGATAACAAATTCCTAGGATCTAACAGCAATGATGTTTTTTTTGTTTTTTTAAACTGAAGTTACAGTCCAATTATCCATATAGAAGTAGCAGGTCATTTTTAATGTCTTTTCTGAACTGTTAATCTTAATATTGTAAGGAGTGACTTGAATAGGTGTTGGACAAAAGAGCTGAATGTGTAGGGACGCTGTAGATGGGGGAGGTGAAAATAATGGATTTAAAATTAGTGTTCGGTTTACTTCATATTATTTTTGGATTTTTTTTTTAAATTTTTTTTTTGCTGTAAGAACATGTCAAGTGAAAGGTAGGAACGCATGACCTCGAGACAATGGTTCATGCTGAGGCTGCTGGGGAGGAATTAATCCCCTTTTAAAATGTCATTTGTAAGTGCAATTTGTTGTGTCAATGTGAGAAAGGTGCACATCTATTTCATCTATTCATTTGTTGAATATTGTTTTATGTATCACAGGTCCAAGTAGAAGTAAGAAAAAAGCGGAACCTGCAGAGAAAGTTCAGGTGAGTCCTAATGCTCCATACAGGTAAACTAATCTGAGGTTGATAACTTCTCTGTTAGGCCTCATGCACACGACCGTAAAAACTCCCGTTATTACGGGTCGTAATTACGACCCGTAATAACGGGCTCATAGACTTCTATTGGCCACGGGTACCTCCCCGTTTTCTCACGGGAAGGTGCCCGTGCCGTTGAAAAAGATAGAACATGTCCTATTTCAGGCCGTAATAACGGCACGGACAGTCCATAGAAGTCTATGGAGCTCTCGTAATGACGGGTGGCTACATGTGTGCACCCGTCATTACGGCAGCGTTGCTAAGCGACGTCAGTAAATAGTCACTGTCCAGGGAGCTGAAAGAGTTAACTGATCGGCAGTAACTCTTTCAGCACCCTGGACAGTGACTACCGATCAGTGTAAACCTGTAAAAAATAAAAATAAAAGACGTTCATACTTACCGAGAACTTCCTGCTTCCTCCAGTCCGGTCTCCCGCCCGTTGCCTTGGTGACGCGTCCCTCTCGACATCCGTCCCGACGTCCTGGATGACGTTTCAGGCCATGTGACCGCTGCAGCCAATCACAGGTAAATCACAAGCTGCAGCGGTCACATGGACTGCCGCGTCATCCAGGGATGTCGGGCTGGATGTGAAGAGAGGGACGCGTCACCAAGACAACGGCCGGGTAAGTATGAATTTCTTTAACTTTTATTACAGAAAGGGCTGTCCCTTCTCTCTATCCTGCACTGATAGAGAGAAGGGGCTGCCGATTAGTGCAGTGCTATTTTGCATCGAAAACGTGCCCGTAAATACGGGTGGAATACGGGTGACACCGGACCCATATTTACGGGCACGGGTCCGTAAATACTGGTGCAAAACGGGTCGAATACGTGTGACACCGGACCCGTATTTACACCAGTATTTACGGGTGGGAAAAAAATACGGTCGTGTGCATGAGGCCTTAGTCTGGTTAAAGCAATTCTTTCCTGTGTGAGCATTGCATGGAGAAGACGGTGCTTCTTGTTCTATGTGTGTATGTGTTACATAATAAATAAATAAAAAATATATGTATATATATTCGCGTAAATAGGTGTGTGTGTGGATATATATATATATATATATATATATATATATAGTGTGTGTATATGTAGATAGAGATATATTATATATATATATATATATATATATATATATATATATATATATACACACAGTGTTATAATTCTGCATCAATGTGGAAGATTATCATATTTTCTACATTATTGGATGGTCTTAGAAAAGTATATAAAACTCAATTGTAGGAATTTTCAGGTAGGAAGCCCAAAAATTTTTTTTTTTATTTTTTTTAATCCATGTGTTTTGGCTGCTCAGTCTTCTATTGTGAAATTCCACAATATGTTGGTTAGTTTTACATACGATTATCGGACTGTATATAGATTATACGCTACGGCTTCCTAGTTCCATGGATTCTTTTATATCCGTATTTATACAAAGAAACAACATGTAGCACTTGTCATTTACTATCTGTGCCTTTGTTCAGCAGACTGCATCAGAAGTGGAAGAGCATCTAGACCAAACTTCTGCAGGCCCTAGTTCCCTAACTGAGAAAAGGAAGGAACAGCGTGCAGGAGAAACGCAACTATCTGAACCGGAGATAAAAGACATCCAAGTAGAGCAAGAAGGGAGAAGAAGGGGAGGAAGGAGAATCGCAGAATCACAGTCCAAGGCTACAGCAAAGGAAGAAGTTCTAGTTGCAAAGACTTTTCGTAAGACTGCAAGTAAAATATCCCCAGAGGAGGAAACATCAACATCGAGAATTGAGCCGCATGGCAGGAAGCAGGTTTCTAGGAAGAGTGCAAAAAAAGTGGTCAGTGAAGAGTTAACAGAGGAACGTGAGCAGTCGAGTTCCACCACTGAGAAGTTTAAGGAGAGTTTCGTCCCGGAAATCCTACCAATAAGTCCTCCTGAGAAGATAGAAAGTCTGACATCACTAGATGACAAGAAAGGTAATGTAGTAGAGCGGGCGTCCAAGGAGTCCAGTGATCAAGCTGCGAAGAATAAGGAGAAGTTAAGCACAAAGGCTTCCACAATCGAAAGTGAGGAACTAATGGATTCAAACGATAATTCTGCCGAAAAGGAGTCCGATTCAAGTCGCGTCAATCAAAATAAGAAGCCAGGAAGAAATAAAAGACAAGTCGCTACGAGGTTAAGGAATAAAAATGCAGATGAAACCCAATCCATTGATCACGTAGAGAAAGATAAAAATATAGGAGGCCATCATTTGAGAACAATTCAGGATAAAGATAAAAGCAAACAAACTTCAGGATCTCTACAATCACAGCAGATCACGCAAGAAGAAAGTCCAGCAAGAAAAGCTACTCGGAAATCCCGTGTTAAGCCTGCGGAACCAGAGCCAGACAGAAGTACGGACACCACGGCCATTGTAATAGAAGAAATCAAGAAGGTCGAAGAAACCTGCCCAGCTGACCCATTGTCTGGGAATGAAAAATCTACAAGGACACGGAGGAGTCTGAGGGAAGAAATGAAAGAAGAATCCAAAAATATACAAGAAGAGAAGGGGAAAACCAGGAAGAGTACAAGTGTCAAAAATGTTAAAACAAAAGAAAAAGAAGGAAACCTTGAGGATATGCCGGCAGGAAATAAAATATCTAGAAGAACCAGAAATAATTCTAAGGAGGAAACAGAACCAGAAGTGAAAGAGGAAGATAAAGCTGAAGAAAATGAAGCCGTTCGAAAATCTAGGAAGACGCAGAAGAATCTGAAGGAAGAGAAGGAAACCAAAGATGATATTGGAACCCTGGAAACGGCCAGCAGCGACGCTCAAACATCGAGAAGAACTAGAAGAGAATGTAGAGGAGAAGACCAGGTGGTAAAAGAAGAAACCGTAAAAGAGACCACCTCCAGGAGAACAAGAAGACAGTCCAAGGAAGAAGAGGTTGTGAAATTGGAAGAAGACCAAACTAAAAAGTCTAGGAGGACTAGAAAAGACTCTAAGGAGGAGGCGAAGACTGAGGAGAGTTTTCTAGAAGAAGACAAAGAGGAAACGGTTGGAAGAAAGACCATTCGAAAAACTAGAAGAAATCTCAAAGATGATGAGAAAGAGTTAAAACCGACGGAGGAGATCTCCAAGGCTGAAAGATTGTCAAGAACACGTGCAAAGACTTCTGATGATACTATAGAAGCGCGTGAAGGCGTAGGAGAAGAGAAAAGTCCCAAACCGTCCCCGCAGGAGGAGAAATCAAAGCCCGCAGTCGGGAGAGGCAGACGAGCAGCTAATAAAGAAGATTTACCTCAGGTCTCTACTCCGGTTTCTTCAAGAAAGCGAGGGCAAGCCACAAAGGCAGAAGAAGTAGAAGTGAAGAGGAAGAAATCCGATGAGGGAGAAGAACCAGAAGAGTCAGGAGTGGTAGAAACGCCGACAAGACGAAGAGGGCGGCCGAGAAGACTGGGCGCAGAAACCGAAAACACGCAGACTGGAAAGGTAAGTTGAAATGGTCTTTGCACATGGGAAGTCTTTTAGAAAGTTTGTGATACATTCGTAATTATGTGTATACATTACCACACAAGAAAAAGACTTCTATATACACAGTCCTTCTAATAGACGTGTGCGGTCCAGACTTGGACAAATCGTATTCAGGTTTTGGACTTCTCAAAGATTCTATCAGACGACACGAAGTTCACCAGTTGGTTGTGGTATGTTGGGAGCGCACCCTTTTTTTTTTTTTGCTCCCCTCAAAAACGTTGTATTTTGGGGGAAACGCACCTCAACCAGATTTTGTGAACTCTGCCTTGTTAATTTCAGACTGCCAACACCTCCTTACCCCAAGATAATCACAGCAGTCCACATTCTGCTCCCAGTTGTCTCTTTTCCAGTACTCTTCCCCTTCTCCACAATAGAACTAGCAGTGGTCGTCGTCCCCCAGCCCTCACAGCAGAGCCTCCTTACCCTCCCAGTAGTCTCATCAGAGCTTTCCTTTTTAATAGTCCTTGTTGAATTTTCTTATGGCAAATCCAACACGTGAACATAGCCTTACATAATCGGCTATTATTACAAAGGGAGGCTGCAAATCAATCGGCCTTCTGTGTAATACAGTGACAAGATGGGTACATTGGACATATGGATAGGGGGTCGTCTAACTCCGACAATCCCTTTTAAAGGTGCCCATACATATTCGCTAATCGTCAGCTGAACCCGCCGATTTTGATGGGACCGGTCAACCATCTTTGGGGGTTTCTCAACATCTGCCGTCGAGGGAATGAAGGATCTTGTATGTTGGATTTCAATATTCCCGATTCTTTGTTCTCGCAGGAGATCAGCCAATGTCTGAGGGGGATGAATGATCGCCTATTGATGAAGGAAAACCCTTCCAGACCTTTCTTTTGGGAATGTTTTCTTTCTTTCATAGTCGGTAAACCATGATTGAAGTGAAAAGGAGTCCCAATAATGTGAGCGGGAAGCATCATCTGTTGTGATGTAAACCTTACTTTCCAGGAAATCTCCCCACCTGATCCATCACCTTCTCGAAGCAGAAGCCAAAGGCCAAGTTCTGCTTTAAGTAATCCACCCGAGGCCCGAACCCCCCGACGCACCAACAGAATGTCCGCCTCCGCCACTAGTCCGTATGCGACTCAGTCCGCACCTGCTCCTAAGGTAAGCCTTGACTGTCGCAGCCTTATTATTTTTTCATAGTTGTTCCTAATCCTCATATCTGTTCAAGCTCTTAGTTTTTTTTGTTTTTTTTTATACACGTTTTTGTTCACACTTTTAGACCTGTTCTACCTTTTTCATGTAACGTTTACCCATCTTCTTCAGATCCTGTTCACAGGAGTGGTGGACACAGCGGGCGAGGAGGTAATCCGCTCTATGGGTGGAGAGATCGCAGAGTCTGTGTTTGACTGTACCCACCTGGTAACTGACCGGGTCAGAAGAACTGTGAAGTTTCTCTGTGCTCTCGCGAGGGGCATTCCCATCGTCACGTTGGACTGGATCGACAAGGTGCAAATCTCCTACTCTCAGCGATTCACCGTACGAGCAGAAAAGAAATGAAGGGGAAGCCGCGCTCGTACGATTGTCACGGCCCCTTCCACACAGCTGATCGGCGGGGGTGCCTGTGAGTCGGACCCTGACCGATCAGATATTGATGGTCTATCCTGTGGATAGGCCGTCAATATGTTATGACTGGAAAACTACTTTTTTTTGCTTCATCCTAAATTTAACCCTTTCCACCTATTTTAATAATTTTCTAATGGTGCCCACTCTCGTCCTGAACTTAACCTTAGACTTTTCTTCCCAGTGTAAGAAGAGCCGATGCTTCTTGTCCCCAACTGGATTTCTCGTTAACGATAAAGAACAAGAGAAAAGCTTCGACTTCTTGTTGTCAGAATCTCTGCAGAAAGCGCAGCGGCGTCCGCTGTTTGAGGTACGGAACTTCCTTTATTTCTCAGCTCTTGCATGTTGGGACATATTTGAGGCATATTAGGGACTCCGTCACGAGGTATGAAGTAGCGGAGCCGCCTTCCATCTGTGATCTATCTCGGGGAGATTTACTAAGCTTAATGTGCGAGAATTGTAGCTTATTTTGCACCCAAAAAAAACAGTGCACATTTCATCATGTAGACGACTGTTATCGTTTTGTGGACCGCCGAACACGGAACCCAGTGTCTTGTGGGTGCTGTCCGCAAAAACAGACCAGAATGGGACATGTTCTATCATTTTGTGGAACGGATGTTTGCATGGCCCCATAGAAATGAATGGTTCAGTATGCTATCCGCAAAGAAAACGGACACGATGCTGAAGAAAACAATGGTCGTGTGCATGAGCTCTATGACACTTGACTGTTTGGAAAAGTGTCTAGAAAAGGGGAGGAATGACTTAAAGGGAATGTGACGCTAGAAAAAAATTTATATTTTTTTTAGTTAAACAATTAGTGTGTAGGTGATTAAACATTGTTCTAATTTTTTTAATTTTTTTCAAGAGTCAGGAAATATTATAAATTAGATTCTAATTTATAATATTTCCCAGCACTGGTCACTAGATGGAGCAATTCCCAAAATTGCAGCATTGCATGTGGTAAAGCAACCACATTGCTTTATGCTGCAAAATTTGAGAAAACTCACTCGCTCTAGTGAGCTCACAGAATCCCCCCTCCTTTATTCTGGCTAGTGCCGGGAGAAACGAGGGGATTGAACGGTCTAACCTCCTACACTGTGTGTCGCCATTTTTTGAGCTAACACAGTGTAGTAGGCTTACATACAGTGGTAATCACACAGTAAAACACGAACATACACAGAAATAACTTACCTGCTCCTTCCGCCGCCGCTCCCTCCGGACCGTCTGCTACCTCCCGCTCCAAGTGCACAAGTCCGGAAGCCGCGACCGGAAGTAGTAATCTTACTGTCCGGCCGCGACTTCCGGTCCACAGGAAAATGGCGCCGGACGTCGCACAGTTCAACTTGGACTGTGTGGGAGCGGCGCATACGCCGTTCCCACACAGACGGCGTACAGCATAGTGGATGGAACGGGCCCCGTTTGCATTCACTATGGGGATGTATGTGCCGTATTCCATGTCTGTATGTGTCGTTAATCGACACATACAGAAATGGAAAAAAAAATGGCAGCCCCATAGAGAAGAAAAAGTTGAAAAATAAAAAAAAGTAAAACACAAACACACAAATAAATATAAAAGTTTTTAATAAAACACTAAAATCAAACTGATGTAAACAAATTTTTTTCCGTGACACTGTTCCTTTAAAATGTTACAAAATTTGGGTGTAAAGTATTTGTCTAATGTAAACCGACCAAGAGGTGGCAGAAGGATGAGAAATGTGTTTAACATATCCAGCAATATGTGCCTTACTGTAGGTGCCACTGTTATAATATGGGCGCAATTTCTACCTGCCTGGTCTAGTTTTAAGCTGTCTAAATTTAATAAATCTGCTCCATTGACTCTCGTAGCACTATCATTGGGGGCTAATCCAAAGTTAAGATGATCAAAGGTCATCCAGATGTGATCTATGAGGGAACTTGGCAGGAAGGGTACAGTTTCGCTGCAGCGCCACCACAGGTGAAATTAAGCATTACACCGTTTCTTTTGAAATCCGTGTGCTGTCTGTGTAATGTATGGGTCTGGGTCCTCCAAAGCAGGAAGAGACACTTTATTAGCTGGAACATAGAGAGCAGCTACAGATGAGGGTTACCGAATGGGGGACACTCCTGTATTAAAGCATATTTTTTTATGTATTTTTTTTTTTTAAAGCAAACAACCCCGCTCGGGTGCCCAAAATGTAGTGCGAAAGGTTGCAGATTTCAAGCCATTGTACAGTTTGGGTTGAGGAGCTGTGCCAGACAAGTGGTTTAACCCTTCGTAGGGTTATTTATGGGGAGAAATATTTTGGTTGATACCAGATAGCAACTGCTTTCTGATTAATTGGATTCGTCTTTGTAGGGCTACGAAATTCATGTAACTGCAAATGTCAAACCGGAACCTGACCACATGAGAGATATAATTCGCTGCGGAGGAGCAACATTCCTCCCTAAAATGCCTCGGTCATTCAAGGTAAAGGAGCGCACGAATCCGATTTGTTAAAGTATACATTGTGATGGAGAAATTTCTCCAGATAATATATGATGATGATGATGATGAATTTCTGTCATGTCTCTTAGGAAAAATGTGTTGTTGTTTCCTGCGCTGAAGACGCGGCTCGTTGCAAATCCGTTCCAGCATCCGTTCCAATTACATCCGCAGAATTTATCCTTAGCGGAATCTTGCGCCAAGAAGTAAACCCGACTGCGTATCTGCTGAACCCCCCGGTGCAGGACACTGCGCCCACTCCAGCTAAGCGGCGGCGCTAGGTCTACTTTTCTCCGGTTATTACATGGTATTATTCATTTGTTATGCGCAACAGCTTTTTTGGGGGGAACCGCATAGAAGATATGGAGCAGTTCTCTAGGGTTATGACCGATTTCCTTATGAAGGTGTAAAGCACTAGTCTATGGTATTCTGCAGGACCGGGGACCTCCAAGCACCTCCACATATAGAAGTACATTCTCCAAGATCCACATGACCAGGACAAAAAAATAGATCCACTTCTGATAAATCTGTCTGTCTGTAGCCCATGAGCTTTGTGATGTGTTTGTAAAATTGTGTTTAATGGTACTAGAAAGAAAGTGGAACAGCATTTAACTTTTTTAAAGGAACAGTCCAGGTAAAATTGATCAACTGTTACGCCTAGTGCGAGCATAACACAGGAGGCGGAGCATGACACAAGGACTTTCTATATCCGTGTCATGCCCCTCCCCCTTAGGCTCTGCACTAGAGATCACATGGTGTATCAGTTTTAAACTTAGTTCTCTTTTAATGAACATTATTAGTCTTTTATAATATAGTTCATTTACCCTCTAGCAAGTTGTTGCTGGAACGTATGCTGTCCCCTTGTCGGAGATATTCGCTTCTATTTACAGTCTTTGTGATTTGGCTGTATTTTGTTGGCGTCTATAGGATCACTGCCCTGTTGGCTCACAGAGCTGGGCTTAAATCTGTTTTAGGTCCTACTTGGAATTATTGCTGCAGCAGATTAGGACTGTCCTACAGCATAACATCCATCAGCCATTGCTTCACGTCCCACCCACCATGGTCTGTAATGGCATATAACATTGAGTGGTACGAGCAGAGCTGCCCTTCTAGTCCCTTCCTTAGGTTCTGTTCACAATGGCATTAAAGGGGTTGTCCAGACAGGGGTGGTTTTTCATAATGACGACCTCCAGTCACTGTATGTCGGCTGGGCTGCAGAGCTGCAGCTTTGCTCCTATTCACATAAGTAGCAGAGCTGCAGTACTGTTACACAGTCGCTATACTGTGACCGGAGCCATCTGTTTCCAGCATTGACCACTGCATGACTTCCAGCGCCTGGAGGCAGCCGTAACAGCTGATCGGTGCGGGGTCTGGGTGTTGGACCCTCACCGATCATATACTGAAGACCCTGTGGATAGGTAATCTGTATGGAAACCGCTCCCTGCCTGGACAACCCTTTTAAGACCCTCCTTCAGGGGTTCTGCCACTTTTGATGGCAAGAATAGTTCATTATAAGTCACTGGGGTCCATCGGTCTCTATTTGGATCCGTCATACGTTTGGCTTCAGCTATAAACGCCAGCCAGTGTGAACAAGCCTAAGACGTGTGGTTCCACCTCTGGTAGGTATCGTGGCCTCGGTGTTGTTGAAGCTTGTGTCGCTGAGATGAAGTCCACCAATGTGCCACGTAAATAACCTACAGATTGTGTATGGGTCATTGTCCGAGCTTTTGAAGCAACTTTATAGTATTTTGTAGGGGAAATCCAGTCAGACGATCATTTAAAACGTAACAGATGCATGTGAGAAGATCACACGGGTGAAGCTTGGGAGCGCGGACATCACTGATTCAGAATGAAAGGTTTATAGAGCGCTCGCACCCCTTCTGTTACTGGAAATCTGACACCATCTTCTAGGCAAAAGTCCATTCAAATCAATGACCGTGATATAAAGATATGAGCTGACGGGTCGGGGGTAGTCACCGATCCCCATGATCATTTTAAGGTGGTAACGGTCAAATCACGAGACCTCGAATTCCACTTGTACTGTAAGATAAAAACTGACACTAACAGAAGTGACTGCCTCTCACTTGTCATGAAGTCCTGAAGAAGACGTTCTGCGGGTCCCACATTGTGGACTGTAGGAATCTTGTGTCCAGACTCTTAATAGACACCATTATCCCTGACCCTCTGTACAGGGTGAACTCTCTGCCTGTATATAGTGCGCAGCATTTCTGTACATAATAAACACATGCTATTTTTTATTCTTGTTTTTAGTCTCTTTTTCTCTGTCTGGTAAGAGTTTTAACCATTTACTATCCTTGGTCCAACATCTGTGAATCATGTCCAAAAAAAAAGAGATCTGTCTTATTACATAGGTCCGAGCCCCATAAACCGAAATAAAATGAAGTGTATGAATTATAAATGTAATTCATGTCTATGAGGCAAAATATAGATCAGTGGCTCTCCATCTGCTGCAAAACTACAGTTCCCATCATTGGCTCTCGGGGTATGCTGGGAGCTGTAGTTTTGCAACAGTTGGGAAACCACTAGTGCAGCGCTTTTTAATCTCCCTTAAACTATTTATACTGGGAAGTAGAATCTGGGTAAAAATTGGATGGTCACTTTTTCATCCTTGTCTAGGTCAATGTAATAACCTCAAATCTTCCACCACCTGTGCAGCGGAGTGCAAAGGGTTAAAGCTTAAAGTATAACTAAACTTTTGATATGTCATAGTGACATGTCAGAAGTTTTGATCAGTGGGGGTCCGAGCACTTGGACCCCCACCAATTACTAAAACGAAGTGGCAGACGCACGTGGGTGAGTTCTGTGCCGCTTTGTTTCTGATCGGCTTTCCTCGGCACGGTGCGGGCTCAATAGAAAGTCTGAGCCCGTACGCCGCTCACTCAGCTTTCTTTGAAGAAACGAAGCGGCACAGCACTCACCCGAGCAGTCCTGCCGCTTCATTTTCGCGATCGGTGGGGGTCTCTCTGCTCGGACCCCAACCGATCAAAACTTCTGACATGTCACTGATGTCAAAAGTATTTTAAAAGTTTTTAGTGAACCTTTAAGGCTTACCAGGTATTCTATTTGCTAATTTATCCTGGATTATAAAGGAATGATATGAAATTAGAAAATAAAGGGTCTGTTGTGCCAACCTCCCCAAAAGATGGCCTCTTTGACATCAAGCAGAGATCTTATAAACCATGAGGAATGGATACACAAGGTATATTAAAGGGAGACGGTCACCGGCATTCCACCTATTGACCTCTGCTCGCCCTTCACTGACTCAGAAGTTCATCCTCCTCATCCCCTCTCCTAAACTGTGACCGTAAATAATGGGTTGCAAACATTTTGGGGCGTTTTTTCACGTCCGAGGTTGCCGACGCTCGTCTGAATGTAAGTAGAGGGGAGGCGCTGTCAGTCACATCTCTGCGTCACTTATCAGTTCATTAACCCTTCAGAAGCAGAATAAAAGATTGTTTTTTCTTTTCTTTGAGGTTTACAGGGTTGAATTCCTGGTTTGACAATATTTACATAAAGTCCCGTTAGGCCTTGTTCACACAGTACAGATTAGAAGCAGATTTTGGCAGTATTGTCCGCAATGAAATCCATTACAGAAAATCTGCAGCTAATCCACCCTATGTGTACATAACCTTAATGTGTCTCCTCTCCTGGATCCAATTTGGCCTGAAAAATGCATGCAAGACTTACATACAATCTAGACTGTGTGAACTAGGACTTATTCAGCTGTAATGTGGTGGCATTTGGCGTCTGCATACCAAGTATCGCAAATAGGGACAGAGTAGAGCAGCGTTTTGTTTTTTTTTTCCCCTGTTAAGCCATACCTCTCACCTTGCCAGTGCCCATACACAGCGGTTTCAGCCCACACAGTATCATGCTCCCATAGAACCCCCCCCCCCCCCCCCCGCCATACAGTATAATGCCCACACAAATTCCCCCATATAGTATAATGTCCCATAGCTGCCCCATGCAATATAGTGCCTAATAAAATAAATACTTACCTAGGCCTGTTCCCACGATGAGTGGAGGAGATCCCTCTGCTCTGAACTCTAAGGGTATGTGCACACGACCTCTTTTCAGGCGTAATGGAGGGGTTTTACGCTTCGAATTATGCCTGAAAGACGGCTCCAATACGTCTGCAAACATCTGCCCATTGCTTGCAATGGGTTTTACGATGTTCTGTGCAGACGAGCTGTCATTTTACGCGTCGCTGTCAAAAGACAGCACGTAAAATTACGCCCGCGGCAAAGAAGTGCAGGACACTTCTTGGGACGTAATTGGAGCCGTTTTTCATTGACTCCAATGAAAACCAGCTCCAATTACTTCCGTAAAAGGCCGCGAAAAACGCGTGCACTTGTAAAAACGGCTGAAATTCAGGAGCTGTTTTCTCCTGAAAACAGCTCCGTAATTTGACGTATTTGGCGGTGCCGTGCGAACATACCCTTAGTGGCTCGGCACAGACAGGAGTGATGACGTCAGTGCATCTCGCCTGTCTGTGCCGAGCGTCTCACGGGCGCTTCACACAGTGAATGCTGAAGCAGGGAGTTAATGGTTTCTTGCTTCAGCATTTCTTTCAATTGTTTCTGCGTCCTGAGGATGCAGATACAGTTGGCAGTGGGACATACTCCTGGGACAGCAGGACACTGCCCGGAATTTAGGACTGTCCCGCTAAATCGGGACGGTTGGGAGGTATGCGTCTGTATTAGGCCTGGTTTACACGAGAGTGTGCGTTTCGCGCACGCAAAAAACGCGGCTTTTTGCGTGCACAGAAGGCACTTAACAGCTGCGTGTGTCATCAGTGTATTATGCGCGGCTGCGTGATTTTCGCGCAGCCGCCATCATTATGACGTGGTGCTTTTCTGTTTACATTCAGAGTTTGACTGCTGTTGCGCGAATCACGCAGTGACTTCAATGGGTGCGTGATGCGCGAAAAACGCAGAAATATAGAACATGTCGTGAGTTTTACACAGCGGACTCGCGCTGCGCAAAACTCACGGACTGTCTGCACTGCCCCATAGCCTAATATAGGTGCGTACGACACGCGTGAAAAGCACGCGCGTATATTACGCTCGTGTAAATCGGGCCTTAAACCGTAAAATCATTACCCCCTGTGGTTCAAGTGAACAGAACTTGGGCTCTGCTCACATTTGTGTTCAGTTTTCCATTGTTTTGCTCCGTCATAGAAACAGAGCAACCAAAGACCAAGTGTGCCAGATGGAACCAATTGACTTTAAAGAGTTCCGTCGGTGTTTCCGTCATGGTGTCCATGGTCTTGCGGACCAGCGCCGATTATGTCGGCCCCTGTATCTAGCAGCACCGTTATCAGCGCTGTTAGGGTATGTTCACACGGTAAACAAAAAACGGCTGTAAAATATGGAGCCGTTTTCGAGGGAAAACAGCCTCTGATTTTTAGCCGTTTTTTATGCATCAAGTGTTTTTGATCAGTTTTTACGGCCGTTTTTAAAGCTGTTTTTCTATTGAGCCAATGAAATGCGGCTCAAGAAGTGACATGCACTTCTTTTTATGAGGTGTTTTTTTTACACGGGCTGTTTTTTTAAAACGGCCACGTAAACAAACGCCCCGTCTGAAAGAACCGCCGTTTTTCCCCATTGAAATCAATGGGCAGATGTTTGGAGGCGTTTAGCCTCTATTTTTAACAGTTTTTTTTTTTTTACTGTATTTTTTGTTTGAAGTATTTTTTATTTTTTTGCTTTTTACACAAGGTGGGAGATGCATCAAAACGAATGGAATTAAACTGGTTGCCATGGGAAACGCAGCCACTTTTAATTGCACCAATTTTGATACATCTCCCCCAATGTGTTCTCCATCAGCTCATAAACCGTTGGGGGACAATGTAACTCGTCACCCCTCACACATCAGCGCCTTCCCCTAACGCGCCGCAGACTAGACCAGAACAACCGGGAACTTTATCATTAATGACTCATTCCTGTCAGAGAATACCCGCATCACGAATATCCTAGACTGTTCCAGAACTTTATCAGAAAGCCCGCCCCCTGCTCGAGCTGATTGGCTGAGTAGTGCTGACTGACGAGCGCTCTGCCTGGAATCATCGCGACAATTCTCTGAGGCCAGTGACGTCACTAGCAGCCGCCGCCACTGATTGGACGGATTTTCAGCTTTACTAGAACGCTCGCGAATATTCCGTCGTTTATGTGTAAAGCTGCTCGGTGATTGGCTGGTCTGCAGGGAACACTCGGGAAAGTTCGGGAGAGTTGCTAAGCGACGCAGGGAGCGTGGTGAAGACTGCGATGTGATTGGTTAGAAGCTAGGTGACGTTTCCACACTGCACACATATATAGACGGCGTGCAGTACGGAGCAGCAGTTACTGATAATACTCGTATGTTGATACACGAGCTGCAAAGCGCAACCTCAGCAGAAACGATCACCAAGAAGCTGCGACCTGCACTGATCCACCTGACACTTCCAGCTCACTCATCCTGAGAGAAGATGGCACCTAAAGGAGTGGCGATTGGCATTGACCTGGGCACCACCTACTCCTGTGTGGGGGTCTTCCAGCATGGCAAAGTGGAGATCATCGCCAACGACCAAGGAAACCGCACCACCCCCAGCTACGTGGCCTTCACTGACACAGAGAGACTGATTGGAGACGCTGCCAAGAACCAGGTGGCACTCAACCCCCAGAACACAGTGTTTGATGCCAAGAGGCTGATTGGCAGAAAGTTCCAGGATCCGGTTGTGCAGTCTGACATGAAGCACTGGCCCTTCCAGGTGGTGAGTGATGGGGGAAAGCCCAAGATGAAAGTGGAGCATAAAGGAGAGCAGAAGACGTTCTTCCCTGAGGAGATCTCCTCTATGGTGTTGCTGAAGATGAAGGAGACGGCGGAGGCTTACCTGGGTCAACAAGTCACCAATGCCGTCGTCACCGTGCCAGCGTACTTCAACGACTCCCAGCGACAGGCCACCAAAGACGCCGGTGTCATTGCCGGACTCAACGTGCTGAGAATCATCAATGAACCTACAGCGGCCGCCATCGCATACGGTCTGGACAAGGGATCCCGTGGGGAGCGCAACGTCCTCATCTTTGACCTGGGAGGTGGCACCTTCGATGTCTCCATTCTCACCATTGATGATGGCATTTTTGAGGTAAAGGCCACGGCGGGTGACACTCATCTGGGCGGGGAGGACTTTGATAACAGAATGGTTAACCACTTTGTGGATGAATTCAAACGCAAACATAAAAAGGACATTACCCAAAACAAGAGGGCCCTGCGGAGACTGAGGACCGCCTGTGAGAGAGCCAAGCGCACCCTGTCCTCCAGCACCCAGGCAAGCATGGAGATTGACTCCCTTTATGAGGGCATTGACTTCTACACCTCCGTCACCAGGGCCCGCTTTGAGGAGCTGTGTTCTGACCTCTTCCGCGGTACCCTGGAGCCTGTTGAGAAAGCCCTGCGCGATGCCAAGCTAGACAAGTCACAAATCCATGAAATTGTCCTGGTGGGAGGCTCCACACGTATCCCCAAGGTGCAGAAGCTGCTGCAGGACTTCTTCAACGGACGAGAGCTGAACAAGAGCATCAATCCAGATGAAGCTGTGGCCTATGGGGCTGCTGTCCAGGCCGCCATCCTAATGGGAGACAAGTCTGAGAACGTGCAGGATCTCCTTCTCCTAGATGTGGCTCCTCTGTCTTTGGGCCTGGAGACAGCTGGAGGGGTCATGACCGTCCTCATCAAACGCAACACGACCATCCCCACCAAGCAGACCCAAGTGTTCACCACCTACTCCGACAACCAGCCGGGTGTCCTCATTCAGGTGTACGAGGGTGAGAGAGCCATGACCAAGGACAACAACCTGTTGGGTAAATTTGAACTGAGTGGCATCCCCCCGGCTCCTCGAAATGTTCCCCAAATTGAGGTGACCTTCGATATAGATGCTAACGGTATCCTCAACGTGTCTGCGGTGGACAAGAGCTCAGGCAAACAGAACAAGATCACAATTACAAACGACAAAGGCCGACTGAGCAAAGAGGAGATCGAGAAGATGCTGCAAGATGCCGAGAAATACAAAGCCGATGATGATGCCCAGAGAGAGAAAACCACTGCCAAAAACTCCCTGGAGTCCTACGCCTTCAACATGAAGAACACGGTGGAAGACGAGAACATGAAAGGGAAGATTAGTGATGAAGAGAAGACGATCATCTCAGACAAGTGTAAGGAGACCATTACCTGGCTGGAGAACAACCAACACGCTGAGAAAGACGAGTATACCCATCAGCAGAAGGAGCTGGAGAAGGTGTGCCAACCCATCATCACCAAAATGTACCAGGGAGGTATGCCAGGAGGAATGCCCGGCTCCAGCGATGGGGCACAGGCCAGAGAAGGGGGCAGATCTGGGCCCACCATTGAGGAGGTGGATTAAGAACAGTTATATAGGATACAGCTATAACCAGAATGAACACAGACGCTGCTGGGCTGTTGCTCTTACCGATTATTTACTGTTTTTTCACTCATGAACGTCCTATCGGATATATCGTTTTATTACTAAGAGACTTTTTGAAGACTTGAGGTAGATTTTCATCAATGTATACGTTACAATGTCTTCTTCAGCTGTGTGTATAATGTTGCTGGTTAGTGTATTATTACGTCTCATGTCTGAGTTATAGAATTCTTATGACTTGTTACACTGTAATTTTTTTTAATAAAAGTTTTGTTGTAATTAAATATTGTCATTTTCTATATAGTTTGACTTTGATCAGCCCAACAATGGTAGACAATCTATGTTTAAGTCCTAGAATACCCCATTAAACGGTAACTAAACATTTGACAAACTTCTGACACGTCATAGTGACCTGTCAGAAGTTTTGATTGGTGGGGGTCCGAGCACAGAGACCCCCAACAATCGCAACAATGAAGCGGCAAAAGCTTCGTGTCTGTTCGACTTTTTTCGGAAATCAATGCATCCGAGTACGGGCTGAATAGAAAGTCTATGAGCTTTCCGGATATATCAGCTTTCAAGATAAAGCCGAACAGAAACGAAGCAGCTGAGCGCTTCTGCCGCTTCGTTTGAGCGATTGGTGGGGGTCTCAGTGCTCGGACCCCCACCAATCAAAACTTCTGACATGTCACTATGACGTGTCAGAAGTTTGCCAAACGTTTAGTTACACTTTAATGACCAACAACCTTCTTAGGAACACAGTGCTGGACGTTTTCTTCAATGATGGCTTAAATTTAGATTCCCTAGGCAGATTAGGAAGTCATTTTGGAGGTCATATGCAAAGATGAATTCCCACAAACCCATTCTCACGTACAATTGATGATGTCCCATTTGCTTAATTGAAAAAAGACCAAACACACAAAGGACAGAAAGTTCAAGAGGACGTTTAGTAAATCTTCAGTGTTTTTGTGTTTCACAATTCATATTAAAATAAATACGTATTTACATTGCTTTACATACAAAAACCTAATAAAGGGGCTTTCTCATAATGATCATTCATCATCTATCCTGTGGATAGGTGATAAACGTCTGACTGCTGGAGGCCGGGCTGGACGCAGAAGAAAACCCCTTTAATTATGATCATAATCAGAAGGATAAGGCCGGGGTAGCGCTCAAGTTCTGCGCACTTCTTGCATGACCTCGTGTAGTCCCTTGCCTAGGGGTACAGATTACAACTGTGTAACAAGGTACTGCCACACAATCTGAAATAATGGTCACCCCAGGTATGTATACAACCAATATCCTGGACGTCTTGGACTAAGTCCTGTATTTAGCAAGTTTCTTCCATGGTTGTGACTGCCATCTAGTGGCTAAAGTCATCTTCTTCATCATCATCATCTGCAAGTACTGTGGCTCCAAGGCTTTGCAGATTAGCGAGCATGTTGGATATAGATTCTACATATAAAACAAATAAATATAAAAGTTATATTAAAATATATACATATAGGTAAAGCTTAATGGAGATAGAACTGTGGTTAATGGATATGTCATTAGGCGGGAGCCACATGCAGCGTTTCTAGGATCTGGGTATGCTGGCAGATTGCAGGACCCCCCAGGGATCTCTCAATTGTTTGGGACCACACGGGTGAGGCTGGAGGTGAGGTGGGCACCTCCTATCTGGGCACAAACTTGATTTCTAACTTTTGGTCAGTGTCACTTTGTTATTTATTGCGTTTCTATTCTGTAGATAAATATTGCATTCACCTTTAACAGCTGGAGTACAACTGGCTCTGGTGTCGTCTTCTGGTCTCTTTAACTGCTCACTGCCAATATCTTTGGACTGGACGGCCGTCATCCGGGTTTTCTGGTATGAGGCAAACAAACCTTCCTGCCGGAGAGTTGCCTGGAAGGACAAGTGCAGACATTCCGTCATTGTATCCAGACATGACATATAATGTAAAATGGGAATTAAGGTGAACAATGAAGAAGAGCTAGACTACAAAACGGAGCTACACACGAGTACCGAGGGAGCTTCCCCTGATTGGAATTTCTCGGATGCGCAAATCGCTTTGCAATTCCCCAGCAAATTTGGTCTGAGATTCACTTTTGGTCAATTTACGAAAATAAGAGGTTAATTGATTTTATACTAAAACTTCCCTGATGGTCAAAGGAAGTGAAGGGGTTAATGTCACTAACTTTGGAGGTTTGGATGGTGCCTAATTTTTGGTGGTTTAGGATAGAAGAGGGGCTTTTATATTTTATTCCCTGGTGGTCTAAGATAGAAGAGGGGTATAATGCCTGTTCATCTCGGGTAGAAGAGGGGTTAATAAGTTCTCGCATATATATAATTGGGGAACACAACACCGTGGTATAGGCCCCTGTCGCTAGGTAGGGAATGCCCCTAGTGATAGGCTGGGTAGGGAACGCCCCTAGTGATAGGCTGGGTAGGGAACGCCCCTAGTGATAGGCTGGGTAGGGAACGCCCCTAGTGATAGGCTGGGTAGGGAACGCCCCTAGTGATAGGCTGGGTAGGGAACGCCCCTAGTGATAGGCTGGGTAGGGAACGCCCCTAGTGATAGGCTGGGTAGGGAACGCCCCTAGTGATAGGCTGGGTAGGGAACGCCCCTAGTGATAGGCTGGGTAGGGAACGCCCCTAGTGATAGGCTGGGTAGGGAACGCCCCTAGTGATAGGCTGGGTAGGGAACGCCCCTAGTGATAGGCTGGGTAGGGAACGCCCCTAGTGATAGGCTGGGTAGGGAACGCCCCTAGTGATAGGCTGGGTAGGGAACGCCCCTAGTGATAGGCTGGGTAGGGAACGCCCCTAGTGATAGGCTGGGTAGGGAACGCCCCTAGTGATAGGCTGGGTAGGGAACGCCCCTAGTGATAGGCTGGGTAGGGAACGCCCCTAGTGATAGGCTGGGTAGGGAACGCCCCTAGTGATAGGCTGGGTAGGGAACGCCCCTAGTGATAGGCTGGGTAGGGATAGATTTACCATCATCAGATTTTTATCCCTTTCTGCGTCCCGTAGTTGGCGGGCAAGTTGCTCTTCTCGTACTCTCGTTGCATCTTCTAATGTACTTCTGGTTTCCTGGCTCCGTATCTTCTCTCGTTGCATCTGGCGCTCAGTCTGTCTCAACGCCACAACTGAATGGTGGGAATGTTATTACACAGAATGATCATGAACAGGAAAAATGATATAATATTGAATTATATGCAATTAATAATAGTTTGATCCTGCGCTACTGTTAAGTGGAATAACTGAATATCCAAATGGGAGGAGCAGGTATTAAACACGTTGTATGTGATTAGAAAAACATGGCTGCTTCCTTCCAGAAACAGAGCCATTCTAGATTATAAGCTTTACAGTTCAACACCATTCAAGTGAACCTCATTCTTATACAGCCCCTTTAAAGGGGTTTTTCCAGGACGGGAATATTGGTGGTCTACCTGATCAGTGGGGGTCCGACCTGCCAGGCCTCTTCATTATCTATCCAGGCACAGCGCCGTACATTTTGTAGTGGCTGCACTCTGTACTGCAACTCAATCTAATTCACCTGAATGGGATGGAGTTGCTGTGAGCTGCAGTACCAGGCACAGCCACAAGCACATGTACTGGATAAACAATAAGCGCTATGGCTCTTCAAGCAGCTGATAGGCGGGGGGTGTTGGGAGTCGGACCCCCACCGATGAGATATTCCTATAGATAGGCCATCAATATTAGTCCTGGAAAACCACTCTAATGTATGACTGCATGACGCGGGATAGACTTACCTGCTTTAGTGTGTTCTCTTCTGGCCTCATGTAAATGCTTCTCCATTTGAGCCAACTGTTGAGTTGTGTTTTCTTCTATGGCTTTTACTTTGTCCTGTAACTCTATAAAAACACAAGTAGGTGACATTTTACTGTTATTATATATTCACCACTCAATCTATGGAATATTTTTATTGCAACAAAACAACGACACGAAACAAAAGTCAAATTTGCAAAAATTGCAACTTAGAAAAAAAAAAAAAAGGGATTATATTTTCCCAGATCTCGGTGCTTCTGCGTCCAGCCCGGCCTCCAAGGATGACGTTTCATCCCACGTCAATGCTGCATCGGTCACATGGGCTTAAACGTCATCCCAGGAGGCCGAGCACCAGGACGTCAGAGGGACGCATTGCCATGACTATGGGCAAGTATAGGTTTGTTTTTTTTACTTGCCGCTTTCTACAGCGGACATTCCAGCCGAAAAAACGCACCACAATTTGGTTTGGTTTTTCGGCCGGAAATTTCCTGCGGGAACCATCGCGGTGTGCTTTTACGCAGCGTATCCGCCCTGTGTGAACATAGCCTTAATGTCCTGGATTGGACAAGTCCAGCTCCAAAGGAGAATGTGCGGCTGAACTTCGGAACAGCAGTTCACATACGATCCCCCGGCACATTAACAGAGTTTGGCCACTTTCGTCAAAAAGAATGGGGAATATTGCAATGTCCAGATGAGCAAAGCCGAGACCGAACCCCAAACACACAAGACCGTAACGGATGCTGAACACGTAACACTAGTTACGTATCAATGAATTACAATAAATCTCCATCCCTTTGTATATAAATTAGTCTTCACAAGGACATCTCATGAAGACCTCTGTCCATGCGACCTATGAGAGGACATGGATATCAGAGGGGGTTCACCTGCTCAGAACCCCCCTCTATGAGCCAGAATGGAAGACTTGAGCTGTACATTTATTACATACATATTAATACTACATTACAGGCTGAGGCTTCCCCTGGCAAAAATCAGCTGTTTTCCAGGGGTTGTAGGGAGGATCAGCTGGTCGCCCCAGGGGCCACATTCTGAAACGGGTCGTTTTTTTTTGGGCTTTTTTTTTCCGTGGAAAGAAAAACAACACGAACATATTAAAAAGAATGTGATATATTATAATATAAAACACGAGTTCAGGTGGGAATCTTTTTTTAGAGGCACAGGATCAAGGTTAGTGGAGGAGCAGAGACAAAATGTAGTGACAATGAGTGGATAAACATTACACCTACCAACATGGAGAGGATGGAGGGAACTAAGTGGTGGAGCCCCCGTGTAACGGCCCCTTCTGCCCTCCCTATAATGGAACCTGCATGGGCTCTATACAACGTACGCACTGGAGCTGCACACATCTGGCTTTTCTCCCCTTTTTGTACCTTTTTCATATTCCTCCTCCTGATCCCGCAGTTGCTCTTGCAGTTGTGCGGTCGTCTCACAAGCTTCTTGGAGTCTCCTCTCAAGGTCGCCGAGTTGTTCTCTCAGGGCTCGCTCTCTCTCTTCTGTCTCATGGAGGGAAGAACGCAGAAGCGATGCCGTGTGATGACAGACCTCGATTTCTGCTTCCACTACACACAGGAACACAAAGGAGGATGGACACGCTCAAATTGTCAATTGCGATGATAAAATCCAATTCGATGCAACGACACACATGCAAACAGAAGTCGACTTACAACTGTACCTGAGCATTATTATCGTGGACAGTGGCCGTGATACTGAGCCATTTACCTGACAGTAGCTGCAATACTACACCAAGGATTAACACTTTACCAACTGACAAGCAGTCTTAGAATAAGAACCCAGAGGGAAGTTAAAGGGGTTATGTGGGGAACCAAAATTATTATTAGTGTAGTCGCTGCAGTATGTGATACACTCGCTAATATACATTCCGGTCCCCCGTCACGCTGATTATGAGATCTTCATAGATTTTTAAAGCGCTGACGGGGGACCGGAGGTCTAGTTGCACAGTCTTCTTTGATGACGATACGGCTCTTCGTCGTGTGACCGGCCCCGTTGTATTCTATGTACAAGCAGTGATACAGCGATTATAGAGTACAGTGGGGCCGGTCACATGACGAAGAGTCGTCGTCGTCATCAAAGAAGGTTGTGCCACTAGACTTCTGGTCCCCCGGCAGCGCTATAAAAATCTATGAAGATCTCGTAATCAGCGCGACGGGCGACCGGAATGTATATTAGCGAGTGTATCACATACTGCAGTGACTATACGGATCACAATTTATGGTCCCCACATAAAATCCCTTTAAGAAAAGGTTCCATGTGCCAATAACCTACTTACATTTTTCTCTGGCCTCGGTCACTCTTCCCTCAATTATTAGAGCGCTGCGCTTCAGCTCTGCACTCAGGCGGTCTCGTTCCTCATTGAGGAGATTCACTTCAGCCCTTAAATCTTCATATGATGGACAACATCTGCGAAAGGCACATCCAAATAAAGGAAAAGGGCAATCCGCATTCATGTCCTTATTTTCCCCCATAGGCATATATTGTGAGACCCCCCACCAATACCTGATGTGTTCTATGAATGATGCTACTGTCTCCCAATAGGACACCTCACCCCCAGCTTGTACGTCACTCTTCCCTATGGTTCTGATTCTAATCACTTACATATCGTCATGTGTCACTGTGTTACGGGGCTGTTCTTCTTCTTGTCTCAGCTTCACCAGCGCCAATCTCTGGGCCACCAATCCTGACAACGATAAAACACAGACAAGTCACAATGTGGACATGGCCCCTGCACATTACAGAAAGAAATATAAAAAGAAGAATTAGAAGACAGAAACAAAATTCAGATACACGAGAACGACAAAAGAAATGTGGGGGTGAGGAAAACATCTATAAGGTGCAACACTATGCACTCATGCCCCCCATTAAAGGGGGAATCCACCCAAAAATAATCTTCTAGAATGTGAGATGATTGCAGCGGTGGAGTTTCTGAGCTAGGACCAGCAGAAAGGATCTTGGGTGCCCTGTAATACGCCCCGGCCACTTTGACAGCGATTTCCGATAACTGAAATATCAGAGTTGCCATGGACTACAGATTTAGACAGGAGTATATTTTATCCTGCACTTTCCAGGTTTAATTTATGGTGCGGACCTGCTTTATAGCCCTGGAGCCTATTTAATATGACAGAACAAAAATCCTGCATCTTAAAACACAATGCAGACTAAGAACCGGAGCGCGTGAAGAATGAATGGAGATCTGGTTCTTTGATCTTCCCTCTCGTTGCTCACGATATAATAAATAACCCTTCTTACCCTGAATCGTGTCCACTCTCTTGGTTGCGAACGCGACTCTCTGACCCAAGGTAACCAGTCGCTGCAATGCTCCCCGGAAGGAGTTTTCTTGTGTGTAGAAATCCTGCACAAAACTGACAGCACGACCAACATTAATCAAAGGTCCCTACTAAGTAGGGTCAGTGTCAACACCGCGCAGAGAAGAACAGAAACCCATGTAATGATGTGTTCTGGAATCTAAGTGGTTGTCTCAAGATTAAAAGTGATCTCCTAACCACAGGATAGGTAATAACATGCTGATCAATTGGGGTCCGACTGCTGGGACCCCCACCGATCACGAGAACAGGTGTCCCGTTCCTACGAGTGAACAGAGCGGCAGGTCGCGCATGCGCATTGCCGCTCCATTCACGGTCTATGGGACTGCCGGAGATAGCTGAGCGCTGAACTCTGCTATCTCTGGCAGTCCCATAGAGAATGAACGGAGCAGCAGGGCGCCAGCGCATCCTGTCGGTCCATTCATTCGTAGGAACGGGACACCCGGTCCCGTGATCGGTGGGAGTCCCAATGGTCGGGCCCCTACTGATCAGCACGTTATCACCTATCCTGTGATTAGCAGCTAACTTTTAATCTTGAGACAACTCCTTTAAAGGCTATGCACACGTTTGTACTTTTTCTTTTTATTGTTCATTCGCTTCCTAAAAAGTCTTTATTAAAACTGTTCTATTATTCTGCTGCAGCCTCAGTGTATGTACAGTAGAGAGATCATCACACAGGGGCTGTATTAAGAGGGGAAAGCAGTACAGGAATGAAGCTGTGCTGATAAATGAGAACTAGGGATGGTAGCAGCATCCTGGACACATAGACCTCACATCCAGCATGTATTACTGTCACTCCTACAGGAGAAGAGTCTGAAACTAGGAGCAGATTGTAGATGGATTATCAGGGGGTCGGAGTACGAAAATGAAGCAGGGAATGAAGATGGCAGTGTGAAACTTAGTGCCACTTTTTTTTTTTTTTTTATTCCAGGTAACCACTAATAAATAATATATTTTTCCATGCCAAAGGTGTTCATAGTCTTTGAGCTTAGGACACAGCTTTATTTACCGTAGCTATGTGTCCCCAGGGAAATTTCACGGCCCTGCCTCAATATATGTAGAAGGAGGAATATTCATACCGGTCTATCATTTGCTTTAGTTGTAGCGCAGTTTGTTCAGCTTTTTCAGCTCGGCTGGACAGAGAGGAGGCTGTAGATTGTGCAGCAGTCAGCTTTTCTTGTAAACACTAGAAAGATGGATATCATCATGGACATCATTCTCTCCATATATATAAGTCCCTATACAGTGCAGGGAAGCACTACGGCCAAAAACGTATCTTCCTGCCAAGAACATGCAAAGTCATTTACTGCTGGATGTACCAACAATAATATACAGAAAATATTCTGTTTTTAACCCCTTAAGGACGCAGCCTAGTTTGGGCCTTAAGGCTCAGAGCCCATTTTTCAAATCGGACATATTTCACTTTATGTGGTAATAACGTCGGAATGCTTAAACCTATCCAAGCGATTCTGAGATTGTTTTCTCGTGACACTTTGGGCTTCATGTTCGTGGTAAAATTTGGTCGATATATTCAGTCTTTATTTGTGAAAAATTGCAAAATTTAGAGAAAATTTACAAAAAATAGCATTTTTCAGAATTTAAATGCATCTGCTTGAAAAACAGACGGTTATACCACCCAAAATAGTTACTAGTTCACATTTCCCATATGTCTACTTTAGATTGGCATCGTTTTTTGAACATTCTTTTATTTTTCTTGGACGTTACAAGGCTTAGAACATAAACAGAAATTTCTCATATTCTTTAGAAAATTTCAAAAGCCTTTTTTTGAAGGTGCCAGTTCAGTTCTGAAGTGGATTTGAGGGGCCTATGTATTAGAAACCCCCATAAAACACCCCATTTTAAAAACTAGACCCCTCAAAGTATTCAAAACAGCATATAGAAAGTTTTTTAACCCTTCAGGCATTTCACAGGAATTAAAGCAAAGTGGAAATTAAATTTGCAAATTTCATTTTTTCTGCTGAATTTCAATTTTATTCAATTTTTTTTTAGTAACAGAGAAGGTTTTACCAGAGAAACATTACTAAATATGTATTGTCCAGATTCTGCAGTTTTTAGAAATGTCCCACATGTGCCTCTAGTGCGCTCGTGGACTAAAACACAAGCCCTAGAAGCAAAGAAGCACCTAGTGCATTTTGAGGCCTCTTTTTTATTAGAATATATTTTAGGCAGCATGCCAGGTTTGAAGAGGCGTTGAGGTATCAAAGCAATGGAAACCCACCAGAAGTGACCCCATTTTGGAAACTACACCCCTCAAGGAATTCATTTATGGTTTTTGTTATCATTTTGACCGCACAGGTTTTTCACAGCACCTATTTGAATTGGGCTGTGAAATGAAAAAAATTATATTTTTTCCAATAAGATGTCATTTTTGATCAAATTTTCTTATTTTCACAGGGAACAACATACCCCATTTTGTTGCCCAATTTGTCCTTAGTGCGGCAATACCCCATTTGTGGTGATAAACTGCCCTTTGGGCCCATGGGAGGGCTCAGAAGGAAAGGACCACCATTTGGCCTACTGGAGCTTTTCTGGTGCTAAGTCATGTATGCAGAAGCCCCTGAGGTACCAGTACAGTTGAAACCCCCGAGAAGTGACCCCATTTTAAAAACTACACCCCTTAAGACATTCATCTAGAGGTGTAGTGAGCATTTTGACCCCACAGGTACTGTGTAAAAGATAATGCGCAGCAGATGGTGCAGTGTGAGATTTGCAATTTTATATATGTATATGCCATTTCAGTGTCCAATATAGTGTGCCCAGCATGCGCCACCGGAGATATACACCCCTTAAATTGTAATGTGGGTTCTCCTGGGTACGACAATACCCTACATGTGGCTGTTATCAGCTGCCTGGGCATACGGCAGGGCTCAGAAGGGAAAGATGAGGGGGGTAAGCTGTGCGGAGTGCATCAGGGTAAATTGAAAATCAAGGGATGTATGATACATTTTAAAACAATCTTTTATACAGAGCCCTGGTTTTTCGGGACACGTGTCACATTGGTATATTGTGTTCTTCCTTATCCCCCTCTTATAGCAGACTCTGCACCTCTTTTGACTCTTTCCCTTTCCACCGGTTTGGGGACCTTCTCCTGGAAAGTGTTGCCCTGGTACGATGCGCCCCCCCTTCCTGGTCCCTAAAGATTAGATCTTGAAATTCCAGGAAAGTTCCCCTCTGGCCTGCACATCGACGTAGCACATACGCATTGTACAAAGCCATCTGTATGATGTGCCCGGCCAGCTTCTTATACCTCACCGCATGGCGCTGTAGGGCTTCAGGACTTGATTTGACAAGTCCATCCCTCCCATGTACCTATTGTAGTCCAGGATGCAGTCTGGTTTGGGGGTGGCCTTTCCTTCATATATCCTAAACCTGTAGGTATACCCTGATGCACTCTCGCACAGCTTATACATCTTCACGCCATACCTTGCCCTCTTACCTGGCAGGTACTGGCGGAATTGAACCCTCCCTTTAAAATGTACCAGGGACTCATCAATAGAAAAACACTTCTCGGGGGTGTATGCTTGGGAAAACCGGGCACTGGAACGGTCTAATAGGGGTCTCCGTTTATACAAACGGTCAAAACTGGGGTCATCTCGGAGTGGGCACGGCTCATTATCAGTATAATGTAAGAAGCGAAGTATTGCCTCATTTATTTATGTTTTTAGGTTCCAGTTCATTTCTGAAGTTGCTTTGAGGGGCCCATATATTAGAAACCCCTATCAAACACCCCATTCTAGACCCCTCAAAGTATTCACAACAGCATTTAGAAAGTTTATGAACCCTTTAGGTGTTTCACAGAAATTTAGAGCAAAGTAGAGGTGAAATTTACTCTTTTTATACCATTTTTTTTATAACACAAAAGGATTTATCACAGAAACGCAACTCAATACTTATTGCCCAGATTCTGCAGTTTTGAGAAATATCCCACATGTGGCCCTAGTGCGGTAATGGGCTGAAGCATCGGCCTCCGAAGCAAAGGAGCACCTAGCGGCTTTTGAGCCCTCTTTTTTATTAGGCACCATGTCCGGTTTGAAGAGGTCTTGTGGTGCCAAAACATTGGAAACACCCAAAAGTGACCCCAATTTGGAAACTAGACCCCTTGAGGAATCCATTGTAGTTTTCTTGGGGTGCATGCGGCTTTTTGATCAGTTTTTATTCCATTTTTAGGTGGCGTGGTGACTAATAAACAGCAATTCTACTATTGTTTTTGTATACTTTTTTTTTTACAGCGTTCACCGTGCGCTATAAATGACATATTCACTTTATTCTGCGGGGCGATACGATTACGGTGATACCAGATGTTTATAGGTTTTTTTTATGTCTTATGGCGTTTGCACAATAAATCACGTTTTGTAAACAATCATTCACTTTTGGTGTTACCTTATTCTAAGAGCCATAACGTTTTTATTTTTCAATCAATAAAGCCGTGCGAGGACTTATTTTTTGCGTAACGAACTGTAGTTTCCATCAGGACCATTTTTAGGTACATGCGACTTTTTGATCTCTTTTTATTCCATTTTTTGGGAGGTGAAGTGACCAAACAATTGTGATTGTGGTACGGTTTATTAATATTTTTTTTTACGGCGTTCACCGTGCGGGATAAATAACAAAATAATTTTGTAGTTCAGGCCGTTACGGACGCGGCGATACCAATTATGTATAGTTTATTTGTTTGTTTATATATTTTTATTAATAATAAAGGCCTGATAAGGGAAAAAGTGGGACTTTTACTTTTATTACTTTTAAAACTTTTATTTTCTTATTTTTACACATCTTTTTTTAACTTTTTTTTTACTTTATTACTTTGTCCCACTAGGGGACATGAGGGCAGGAGGCCCTGATCGCTATTCTAATACACTGCACTACATGCGTAGTGCAGTGTATTAGAACTGTCAGCTACTCACTGACAGCAAGCATAGTGGGTCCTGACGTTGTCAGGACCCACTAGGCTTCCGTCTATGGCATAGCCGGACGCCATTGTTTGGTGTCCGGTTGCCATAGTCACCATCGCCGGCCGCTATCGCGTAGCAGGCCGGCGATGGCAGCTTAACCCCTAAAAAGCCGCGATCTCTATAGAACGCGGCTTTTAAGGGGTTAATCAGCGGGGACACAGCGATCGGTCCCCGCTGTAGGAGCTGTGACAGCTGCTGAACAAGACAGCAGCGTCACAGCTCCTGTATGTGTCGGGAGGACGGCCAAAACGGCCGTTACTCCCGAGACGTACTATTACGGCATGGAGCGCGAACGATACAGCTGCCATGACGTAATAGTACGTCAAGGAGCGGGAAGGGGTTAAGAACGATTAAGGGGTTTTCCAACCATTAACTTTTATGTCATTAAACAAACCACAAAATTACGAACGGTGGGAAACTGAACGATACACAGTTTGTATGTGTCACTATAGCAAACACAATAATTACCCCCCTGCTAAAGTATTAGAAGTTACCTACAGCAGCTCCATACAAGTGTCAAAATACTCGTGGATGTTACACTTTTTCCTAAATATCATTAATGATCTGATATTTAGAGAAGGATTGTGGAACTTAGAAAACCCATTTTCTTACATGGGATTAGTGAATTCTGGGTTAATAGAGGGGGGGGGGGGTCCCCTGTTCAGGATCCTCGTCTCTTGGGCAGAGCGGAGAGCGGTTACAAAGAGCGTCTCTCGCTCTGGAGGACCGGTCATGTCCCTTATTACACAGATCACATATTTGATTTGAATTCCCCCTGTGGTGGCGCTGCAGGGAAATTAAACACCCCGGCTATGTTCACACGGCAGATTTTGTTCGGAAAGGTAGATCCCCTACTCCTATTCACTTCAATAGGAGGTTTGGGCGGAATCCGCCCCAGGAGATCGGGCAGGACGCTTCTTTTGTCCACTAGCTGAAAAAAAAAAAATCAGCTAGTGGGAATAAGAAGAGTCCGTCTCCCATTGAAATGAATGGGAGGCGGAATTTATTCCACCGCGTGAACCGGTCCTTAGGGTATTGTTCACATGGCATATGTTTGAGGCAGAAAAATAGGAGGCCGATTTTAAAGACAAACCAGCCTCTGAATCCATGCGTTTTTGAAGCCAATTTTCAAAATGTTTTTTAATTTTGTTTTTGAAGCGTATTTGTAATGCATTTTTTTAAGTACATGTAAAATGGGAAAAGTTATTATTTTTTTGCGAAGCTTTTTTCTTTTTAACAAGGCATTTTTTTTTATTTTTATAGTTCAGCAGCATAAAAATATGCCTCGTATCAACTACACAGCGTATGTCCCATTTATAGCAATAGGAAGCGGTTCTGGAGCGTAATACAAATGCTTTACACTCCGAAATACACCCGAAAATAACCAGTCTAAACATGGCCTCCTAGCGTCATAGTCATATAGGATGAGTCCCTGCCTCGCTGCGGTAAACGGTCCCATACTGTAATCCTGTTTTCAGTACGAGACATAGATAACTACTATGGCACCCTGCAGTGTGTTCGGTCCGTGAAATACTCCTGACATATGGTCCGTATATCACAGACCGAACACGCTTGTGTGAATCCGGCCTAACAAGTAGGGATTGTCCAAAGTGGAGCAGTGGTGTAACCAATAGAGAGGGAGACGACATGATTGCTATAGGGCCCCTAGGAAGATCAGTCCCTTATCAGGACTATTTCCACCATTTACTTACTTTGTTTTGGACTCTCTCCATCTCCAGCTCAGCAGTGCGGTCTTGCATGGCATGTGAGTAGAGGACCAGCTGATGACTGTTTTCCTGCAGAGAATTTTCCAGAGAGCCGATCTGAAAGAATACAATGCAGCAGAGAACACAATTAAAGGATTATTAAAATGTATTTGACCGCTATTAGACAAACCATACACATAGACCCCCCCCCTGCCCCCGGCCCTCCCATACTCGCTCACCTTGTCTTGTATCTTCCGGCTGTCGTTATCCTTGTCGAGATCCTCTGACTTCAACTGAACCATCAAACTGAACACCTTCTCCCTCCAGAGCTTCAGCAGCCGCTGAGTCTTCTGTCCATCCAAGTTTTTATCCTTAAAAAAAATAATATATAAAATGATTAGTGTGAAAAAAAACCAAAAAACAATCACGCGCCGTAAACGGACGTTGCGTGGTCCTAAGCTTGAAACCCACGCTATTGTAAATGTACGGTGGGGTTTAAAATTAAAGCTCCTCTAAGTCAGCCTACAGAGAGCTCAATGTGAATAGATGCCCCCATGGCAGAGCAGCTGTGAATGTCACCGAGATCTATTACGTATAAAAAAAAAAAATGCATACAAAAATAAGCAAAAACATACACAGTCCACGCTAAAACGTCGCCATATCATCATAGATCATGACAAACAAATTGGGGAACGTAGTCTATGAATGTCCGAGTAAGGAAGACTCAAGCAATGTTCTACGGTGGCCACTCGCTGCAAAGCATCATGGTCCTCTATTCTGTATCTGAGCATGGATACTGATGGCTGTGAAGTAGAACTACATTATGGTTGGAATCCTTCAAAAAGATGGGAGAATTAGTGAAGAGAAGAATACAACGAGTACTTACTGCTTTTTTACAGAGATCGCTTTCCTGCAGGGATAAAATGTGTGCGAGTGATGACAGCCGGGTCTGCAGGAGAGACATAGAAGTCTGCAGAGCATCTCTCTCTTTCTCCAGAAACTGAAAACATCCATATAGACCAATATAAATACAGCCGTTATAAAACATATATCAACCACCTATATTTTACGGCATCTCGGTTTCACCTGTATTGTGTTCCTCAGTTCGGTCGTTTCCCTCTTCTGCTCCTCCACTCGGCGATTATCCGGAACGAGCTCACCTACGTATGTCCTCAGCTGCAGCACTAAGGTATTCTGGGATTCCAGCTCTATATGGGACTGACTAGAAGCAACAGAACAAAGTGGTCATATAGGCGTTACACATTCTATTCATCATCGGGTAGTCGTAAATATTATATAGACATAACTACTGTAGATTTGAGACATTTAAATTTCACAGATTGCAGGAAAGCAACATGGTTCCAAATCTCAAAAGCAAGGATTTAGGGGTGCAAAATGGCCTGCAACAAAACTTCCACGTGAAAATACCCTTATTTTGTCAAGTCTATTTATCAAAGGTTGCACAAATGGTAACGATGGAGTTGGTGCTGCCATATGGCTGATATTGGCACCTTCACAAAAGGTACGTGGACATTGTAATGTAGAGTTCACTCATTTATCACAGGATCGGTGAGAAGTGTCTGATCACTGGGTGTTCCACTGCTGGGACCCCCACCGATCACTAGAACGGGGGTCGTGAGCTTAACCGCAGTGAGTAGAACTTTGAATGGGGAGCGGACGATCATGTGTGGTGCTGCTCCATTCAATGTCTATGGGATTGACAGAGAGTCCAATACAGCACTCGGCTGTTTCCGTCACTCCTATAGACATTAACCCGTTAGTGACCGCCAATACGCCTTTTAACGGCGGCCACTAACGTGCTTTATTCTGATGCATGTGCCTTTTTACGGCACTGCATCAGGATAAAGTAAACAGAGCAGGGAGCTGTCAAATCTCCCTGCTCTCAGCTGCCAGAGGCAGCTGAGGGCTGGGGGCGTCCCTGCTCTGTGAGATCGATATTAGTATCAATCTCACCTGTTTAACCCTTCAGATGCGGTGCGCAATAGCGTGCACTGCATCTGAGTGGTTTTTGAGAGAGGGAGGGAGCTCCCTCTCTCCCCACCGATAAGATCGCCGAGTGTCTGTGTCTCTAATGGCAGCCGGGGGCCTAATAAACGCCCCCAGGTCTGCCTGGAGCAAATGCCTGCTAGATCATGCCTCTGGCATGACCGAGCAGATGCCTGTCCGTGTTAAACGGACAGGCAATAATACACTGCAATACAAAAGTATTGCAGTGTATTATAAATGCGATCGCAGAATCGCATATTATAGTCCCCTAGTGGGACTAGTAAAAAAGTGAAAAAAAAGTTTAATAAAGTTAATTAAAAAAAAAAAAAAGTGAAAAAAAAAATGAAAAAGCCAGCTTTTCCCCTTACATAATGCTTTACTATTAAAAAAACAAAATAAAGTAAAAAAGTTACACATATTTGGTATCGCCGCGTCCGTAACGACCCCGACTATAAATCTATTACATTATTTAACCCGCACGGTGAACGCCGTAAAAAAATGTAATAAAAAACTATGGAAAAATTGCTGTTTTCTGTGAATCCTGACTTAAAAAATATGTGATAAAAAGAGATCAAAAAGTCGCATCTACGCCAAAATGGTACCAATAAAAACTACAAGTCTTCCCGCAAAAAAAAAGCCCTCATACGACCGCATCGGCGAAAAAATAAAAAACCGTTACGGCTCTTCAAATATGGAGACACAAAAACAAGTCATTTTGAAAAAAAAAGCGTTTTTACTGTGTAAAAGTAGTAAAACATACAAAAACTATACAAATCTGGTATCGTTGCAATCGTAACAACCCGCTGAATAAAGTTATTGTGTTATTTATATCACACGGTAAACGCCGTTGATTTAAGACGCGAAAAAGAGTGGCGAAATTTCAGGTTTTTTTCTATTCCCCCCCAAAAAAAAAGTTAATAAAAGTTAATCAATGAATAATATGTCCCCCAAAATGGTGCTATTAAAAAATACAACTTGTCCCGCAAAAAACAAGACCTTATACGGCTATGTCGACGCAAAAATAAAAAGGTTATAGCTCTTGGAATGCGACGATGGAAAAACGTAAAAAATGGCTTGGTCATTAAGGTCTAAAATAGGCTGGTCATTAAGGGGTTAAATGGAGCGGCAGGGCACACGCTCAACCGTTGCCCGATTCGAGTATTTCCTCACTACGGGGGGTGTGTGTGTGGTGAGGAGGAACGAGCAGCTTGGGATGCGCACGCACACACATTTATAGATTATACCTTAACTTTGCTTTCAGAGCCTCTCGGTTTTCATTGGCGACTTGAATCTCTTCTCTCAGTTGCTTGACTTGCAGTATTTTCTCTTCTTGTTCTTCTTGCAGCTGTGATTCCAGGGTACACACTCTGATCTTCAGCTGGTCAGACTCCATCTTGAGACTCTCTGTCAGCAACTGCAGCTGTTTAGGATAAGAGAAGATTGTATGACAGAGGCGGATTCATGCCGGACACATGTAGTACAAGATCACAGCTTCGGTCTCGTACACTACGTAGACGCTGCCTGCGTTACATTAACATTTATACATTATTTACCGCGCTTTGTGACACTGCCTGGCAACTTGGCCCAACTACAATGACACATACAAACATGTAGCTATGCAATCCACTCATAAGAACACATGAACCCCACAACGGAAAGTGAAAGTTCAACCACAGCTTCCGTTTCAGTCACCATTGCTATCAATGGTGATAGAAACATCACTAATGGTTTCCGTTCGTCAACATTCCGGCAGGTTTCCCGACGGAATCAATAGCGCAGTCGACTCCGCTATGGATTCCGTCGTTAAAACAGAAACCATTCGCAATGTTTCCGTCACCATTGATATCAATGGTGACTAAAACGGAAGCTGTGGTTTCACTTTCACTTTCCGTTGCGGGGTTCACCCGACGGAAACCTCAGACGGAACACCGGAACGGAAAGCGAACGGTGATGTGAACAGGCCCTTACTTAGACTGGGGCAAATGTGAGCCACTGACTTTCCTTAGAGGGTTGTGACACACCCCATACTATAGGATTCCACTAAGTCACACAAGGTGTGCAAAATAATGCGTCCTCAACAACGCAGCCACCAAAAGTTGCGGTTGAGAGATAGAACGTGACAGGGACAATGATTTTATATAATGGACCTAGAGCAGGGACCTCCCCAGTCACTTACCTCCTGCCGCTTCTGAATTTCAGCTTCTTCCTCAGCCCGTCTTTTCCTCTCCTCTTCCTGCCTCCTCCTGTCTTCTGCTTGCTCAGCCTCCCTAGTTGCCCGCTTTAACGCCTCCATTTCTTCCGCCATCCTCAGCATTTTCTCCTCTTTTTCTTGAGCAGCGGATACTGTTTTTTCCAGTTTCTGGATTTCCCTCATCTGATGTGCAATAATTTCCAACGCCTTGGACTCTGACGGCAGAGCATCTGGCGGGTGACGATCCAGAGACCTGTAGCGAACATGAGAAAAAGTAGTTATAGATCGGAATACCATTCAAAGGGAAGCATGGTAAAATGTAAAGAGCTTGCACGCAGGCCATGGCGGTCACCCGGGGAGAATTGCGGCTCCCATTTATAAACTTGTGTGGCTGACGGAAGGCAGGCAGCCTTCCTCTGCTTTACTCATAAAAGAATATTTTTCGCTTGGTTATTTGGTATGCATACAGTCATGGCTTCCGCTATTACCGTCAGGATGACAATGATGACCTATCCGTTCAGTAACAGATCCTGATGGATCCCATTAACTTACATTGGTCAGGTTACAGCTTTGTTTTTCTAAGTAGAATCGCATACAATAATCTTGGCATCAAAACCGGACGGAGCGGACAGGGAGGGAAATAGGAGGCATCGGGCTACATTCACACGTAGCTTCGTATGACACCGCACTGCAAATAAATGAGTTAAGGTGGCCATAGACATCGATATTAGAGCCACGGCTTCAAGTACCTGCCTCTCGCACCATCTCCTTTGTCTTGCCTCTTTTTCAGCCACTCGTTTTCCTGTTTCAGCTTCTCCAGCTCTTTCGTCAGTTCTTCTAAAAGCCCGGGCTCAGTAGATGGTGGTGTTGGCATAGGTGCGGAGGGTGGAGGAGCCGAGAGCTGGCGACGAGTTTCAAAGTGAGAAGGTGGAATCAGTCCAGTGACGCCTGTACAGGAGAAGCAGATAAAAAGAGACCGCACTCATTGTGAATGTCGTGAATTAAGGGGGGGGGGGGATCAGCCAGAGTGGAGGTCCACTGCGAAGAGGCTTGTCTGGAGCACTAGGTGCAACCATGATCACCACACATTCACTGCAGCAAGCAAACGGGGAAGTGGCGGCAGCTTCAATGGCGTTAACCGCGGATCACTGGGTCGCATGCATAAAAAAAAATGTTCTAACAAACCCTGAGAGTTACCCATAGCAACCAAAGATAGCTAGAATCTGATTGGCTGCTATAGACATCACCATCATTTTTAGTAAGAACAGACCCAGCCGCTGGACCCCCGTATTCTGGTTTTGGATATCAAGTGTAAATAAAAAATAAAATACACAGAACAGATCCAGACGAAGGCTGATCCCACACCCAGCAGCTTGAATCTCACAAAATCAATACAGATTGGTGACCAATACTTCATCTAGCACATATTAAAGGGATTGTCCATTTTCAAAGATCCTCCTGTAGAATCTTGAGTTAGTAGATGGGGATCCCTAGTTCAGGATCCTCCTCTATAAGCCGGTGCAGAAAGCAGCTATAAAGAGAGACTCCGACCCTCGAGGACCCAGCACGTCTATGCATTACACGGACAGTCCATGTGAATTGTGTAACGCTTCAATTTCTCTGCAGCGCCACCATATGGAGAACGAACAGAGTACACCACGTATAATAGCAGATTACTGGGGGGTCTGAACAGCAAAAAAGTGATTGTTCAAGACCTGCCGTTTCCTCCTCTTGTTCTGCATTGATCATATAACAGGACATCTATAGGTGTAGAGAAGATTGTGTAGGTTTATTTACACTCAGGTGCCACGTTTCACATGTCTATGACCTGCAAGAAATCAGGGCGAGCGCGTCTTTTCCCATCTGAACCCGGGTCTGTCGGTCATGGTGGCAAAGAGGGACCATTGATCAGTCTCCTGGTTATTACCTTGTCCCCCGGATGGCAGGAACACAGACGGTGGATTTAGGGTTCTCTTCTCCATCACTGCTCAGGACACTGCAGGACACAAGAAAACTAGTGTTACCCTCCGTAAAGTTACGCCTCCATTCACACAGTGCTCTGCCGGATCCATCGTACAACGGATATCAACGGCGCCCGACGGACCCCAGTGATTTACAGTAGCGTCCGTCGGTTTTGCATCACGGTCTCCGTCATTTTGACGGCATAAATAGCGATGCACGCTGCGCTATTCTTGCCGTCAACTCTTTAAGAACTGCGAATAGAGCCTCCAACGTATAGGTTTGATAACTATGCCTCTCCAACTGTTGGGGGACTACAACTCCCATCATGCCCTGATAACCCCGGAAATGTAAAGACATCAGATTTCTGACAGTGAATTTCCAAATGTACGTTTGGCGCTTTTATTTCTACCAGATAAGAAAGACACTGGAGGCTAAGGCTTTGTCCACACGGACCGTCAGGGACAACAGAAACCTGACAGATTAGAATCATGATAATAATAATAATGTCTCTTCCCTTTCTGCAATGTGTCCTTACCTTTCCATGTGCCTTCCACTACCAGAGTATACACTCACTCATTCCCAGCTGTTACACATCAGACAGGCGGGCTGTGGACCCGGGAAACACAACTGAAACAGCCGCCATTCTTTTTTTTTCCCCTCCCCTTAGCAACCAAACCCAACATAGCAACGAGAAGCCATTTGTCAACCAGTGTTTCAGCCAATAAAGTTTATTCAATAGAACGTGTGAGCAGTAATTAAAATACGAGGGCGTGGTTACGATGCGTCAACCAATGACCAATTGCAACTGATATGAGATATGAGCTTGTAACTATTGGTTCTCGATGTGAAAGGCGCGGCTAATGAGACCAATCACTGATAAGGAGGCGCGGTTTCCTGTCCATGGCAGAAATTCTACGCGAGGAAAGATAGTAGGTGGGTGTGGTTACAGGCAATAGGCGTGTCCCACGCTGGGAAAACGCGCCAAATTTCAAAGGCGCGCTTCCTTCCTCTGGTTTTCCCGCCGTCATCCCGGCATTAGTCAGCGGCGGCGGTTCCGTGAGCTCCGTGACGTCAGAGTCGGGGTTCTCCACAACCCCCACCTACCCCTGCTGGGCGCAATCTAGGGAGCTGGATTCCTGGAGAGGGGGTCCTTTCCTAGTTTGTGGGGGTATAGATAGAGAAGCTGACGTAAGCAGAAGTCCAAGCCACGCCCATTTTGTATTTTGGGGATCTTTTGAATTAAAGGGGAAAGGTCATGATGCTGTTTTGAGGTGTTAGTTTGACCTTCGTAACCTGTGAACCCCCAAGGTTGTAGGTAGCCATTTTAGCTGGTGATGATCTTGGGGTGTAGGGTTAAAGGTCATCGCTATAGAAGGTGCTTGCTCTGCCCGTGACTGGTCACGGTTCACCGTAATAGCCGCCATGGTGGGGTCGGATGTGTCCCTGTCTCAGGTGCAGCCATGTTTCCAGCTGCTTCGCATTGGCTCTGATCTTGGAGCAGTTCCAACGTCCACCTCACAAGGTTCCCCATCCCAAGACCTGTATACCTTCTTACCGGACGCCTCGTGTTGTGTCTATCGGCTCGGTGCTCGGCCAGACTTGTGCGATGTTCCTCTTCCCGGGAAACCTCAGGTCCATGCGGAAATCCACACTGAACGCGAACTTCGTGGAGACTGGCGGGTGAACCTGGAGAGCTGCTCCAACTGCGGTGACTATCTTCATGTCTATGTGTCCGTCTTGGTTATTGTCCCTACAAAAATACTTTTAAATGACCTCCGTGGTCACCATTACAAGGTCGCAGAGGAGGTGCTGGACCCATGTGCCTGCGGCTTTAAAGGGGTTGTCCAGGATTAGAAAAACATGTCCGCTTTCTTCCCAAAACAGCGCCACATCTGTCCGCATGTTGTATGTGGTATTGCAGCTCAGCCCCATTCACTTCAATGGAGCTTAGCTGCAATACCAGACACACCCCAACGACAGGTGTGGTGCTGATTTTGGAAGAAAGCGGCCATGTTGCTGTACAAGGCGGTAGAGTATGCATGAGCTCATGTTACTCACCAGTCCCATCTGACATCAGGTGTAGATGACTACACACTGGGCGGTACAGTTGCCTAGGCAACCATACGACACCCAGCGAGTTATTTTCTATTAAGATTTGCCGGGCGTAGTAGGTTGCCTAGGCAACTGTACCACTCAGGGTGGAGTTCCGGCTCTCTATGCCCGATGTCAAACAGATGGGAGATAAACATTGAAGGGACACTTTAAAGAGTCTCTGTCACCACATTATAAGTGGCCTCTCTTGTACATGATGTGATCGGCGCTGTAATGTAGATTACAGCAGTGTTTTTTATTTAGAAAAACGATCATTTTTGACGCAGTTATGACCTATATTAGCTTTATGCTAATGAGTTTCCCAATGGACAACTGGGCGTGTTTTACTATATGACCAAGTGGGCGTTGTGGAGAGGAGTGTATGATGCTGACCAATCAGTGACCAATCAGCATCATACACTTCTCCCCATTCATTTAGATAGCACATAGTGATCTTACTAGATCACTATGTGCAGCCACATACATACACACGTTAACTTTACTCAAGTGTCCTGACAGTGAATAGACATCACTACCAGCCAGGACGTGATGTCTATTCAGAATCCTGACACTTCGCTAACGTTTGTGTGAGATTTACAGCAAAGCAAGCGTCATCTCATTTTGAATGACAGTTTACAGCGTAATCTCGCGAGATGACGCTTGCCTTGCTGTAAATCTCACACAAACGTTAGCGAAGTATCAGAGTTCTGAATAGACATCACGTCCTGGCTGGTAGTGATGTCTATTCACTGTCAGGACACTTGAGTAAAGTTAATGTGTGTGTATGTTGCTGCACATAGTGATCTAGTAAGATCACTATGTGCTATCTAAATGAATGGAGAGAAGTGTATGACGCTGATTGATCACTGATTGGTCAGCGTCATACACTCCTCTCCACAACGCCCAATTGGTCAAAAAGTAAAACACGCCCAGTTGTCTATTAAGAAACTCATTAGCATAAAGCTAAAATAGGTCTTAACTCCGTCAAAAATGATTGTTTTTCTAAATAAAAAACACTGCTGTTATCTACATCACAGCGCCGATCACATCATGTACAAGATAGGCCACTTATAATGTGGTGACAGAGACTCTTTAAGGCCATGTTCAGATTGGTCAGATACACTGCTGTAAAGTCCACGGCGTATCCAACTCAGAGCGAGAGGGGAAATCCGGCCAAATATTCAACCAAATGGTGCTTTAATTTGGTTCGTATATTTGGCCGGATTGACCAATGCGGAAAACGACAACCTAAAAAAAAAAATGGCCTATACTCCCCTCTCGTCCTTGGTCTTGGAGCCGCTCTGTGTCCAGATGGTCTCCTGGGGGGCCGCATTGACACAGCAGCTGGAAGAGCAGGGAGTCGTTGCTATGGCAACGCCATGAGAAGTGTGTGTGGAATTTGCTGCGATTCTGCAGATTTACAAAAAATATGTATTTTCTACCCGCGGAATATGTAGCGCTATCGCAGAAAACAATGACATTTGTTGCAGACTTTGACTTTTCCATTGAGCTTAAAAGTGAAATTCCGCAAAAAATGCGCAACGTATTCGCAGCATTAATTGACGTGCTGCGGATCGATAATCTGCACCGCAGGTCAATTTTTTTTTTTTACTGTACCCCATGTGTGAACATACCCTAAAACTGTTTCCCACTGTAGACCTGTATGGCATATACTATAAATGTCGGATGGGTTGGGATCGGGCAGCTAAGAAAAGTGCATTTCTGCTCACTCTATACTAGGTTACGGTCACACGGTGCGGTCATATTATTATTTTTAATTTTTTTGCTGCCATTTACGCAAAAAACATGATTCTACTGCACCATGTGCAGAGACCCTTAGGTCTTATTCAGACGGTGCAGATTTTGCATGCATTTCTTACACCAAAGCCAGAATTGGATCCAAGAAAGCAGATCTAGAAGACTTTTCTTTATATATTTCCTCTGATTAAAAATACATGCAAAATTGCACCGTGTGAAGAAGGCCTTATAGCGGAACCTTTAGGCCACGTTGAAACTTGGCGCAGATTTGTGGTGCATCTTTAGTACAGTACGAGACGTGGAACCCCATCCACATATAGTGTAAACCTACTGCGCAAATGCTGCCGATTTTCACATTGTCTTGCGCATATCTTGCAGGTCGACAGCGCGGATTTCACTCTTTTTTAATGTATAGGGTGAGATCTGCAGTGAATCTGAGGCACAATCTGCATGTAACGCATGGATTTCTTCAACTATGTCTGAACGTGGCCTTATGGCGAATCCAAGCAATATGCTATAAATAACTGAGATAATTGAAAACCCTTTTAATATTTTCTATATCAAAACGAACTCTGATCCTAAGGGGGAATTGGGGTCTTGGTAACAATTATACAATCCACGAATACAGCTGTAAGAAAGCGCCTTCTATTATCCTCCAGAGGTAAAGAACTACAAGTCCCATCATGCCCTGCTGGCTTGTACACAGAGGGAAGAGGATAACCATCCGCAACGGCAGTTTCCAGAAATGTTTAGAAGCGTAAAGGTTTTGTCCATATATTTTTTTTTTTCCGTCCCATTGCATCTAAATTGAAAAACAAAGCAAAAACACTTAAGGTGTTTAAAAAAAAAAAAAAAAAAGAATGTGGTAAAATAACAAAAAAAAACTCCAACTCGCCCCGCTGCTCCAGCACAGATGGTTCCCTGTCAGTCTTCACGTGACGTGCCTGTATGACACTTCATGGGACCACACGAGAGCATCGACGGAAGAATGAAAGGGGATTTAACAGGCAAGTATGGGTTTATTTGGTATTTTACCACATAAGCAGCTGTCATGGTAACAGACTACAAACAAACTCTGTAGTCTGATTCCGCGATCATACGCCCTTCCTTCCTCTAATTCTGAGAGCATGTTCATACTACTTATTTTCCAGCATATTTCGAAGCGTAAATGGATCTTCGAAATACACCTCAAAAACGCCTGCAAAGAGCTTTGCCGTTTATACGAAGCGTAATTTTATGGCGCTGTGTCAAACACCGTGTAAAAACATGCCCCGTAAAAAAGTGACCTGTCGCTACTTGAGGCGTTTTTTAAGCCGATTTTTAACATTTCCAATAGATGATCCCAAAAATGCTTTAAAACACGCACACACACGCTTGGCAAATCTGCTTAAAAAATACAGATGGAAGAGCGAATGACTGCAGGATCAGACTACACAGTTTGTAGTCTGTTACCATGGAGATGTACAGGAGCTGTAGACAGAAAACACATTTTTAATCAAGGCTATTTGCAAAGTCGCCCGAATTTTCATTTTGGATGCATTGTATCAATAAAAATATGCGGTTGCAAAAAAAAGGAGAAACTTTTTTGTAAACTCCCGTAGCTGTATCCTATTTTTATTGCTGGTTTTGTATCTTAACCTTTTCTATTTTAATCCTAGGTATTTACATTAATGAGGTTCAGCTACTACGTGGTCAGAGAATAGAGTTGTCAGACGGGGACCTTCTTCATTTCCAAGAGGGCCCTCCTTCACCATCCTGTCCTTCTGCGTCCCCCGATACGTACTTCCTTTTTCAGCGGGTTCGCGTGCGTCCTTTGGACTTCTGCGCCATCACATCACCCCGCACTCGGACCACTTATCCTGGTTTTACTCCCGTACTAGGAAACCGAAGTTTAGGAGGGGAACGTGGAGCAACTCCTCATTACACAACCGGAGCCACAGTCATCCTAAACTCTATTGGAAGCATCAGCAAGATGAAGCGTGAGAGGATGCACAGCGGTGGACTGATGGGTGGGACAGTAGAGTTGGCCAAGCCTCCAACCCCAGACTTACCGCTGCCATCTCGTACGGGTCTGGAGAGAAGGAGCAATCGCAGGAAAGCGCAGCACAAGGTCCTTTGTGAATTGGAGGAAGATGAGGAGGACCGGCAGGTGGAAGAAGGAAACGGAAAGAGGAAAAGAAAAAGAGGAAGGCGGAAGGAAGACGAGAAAAGGGCTGCACAACAGCTGGAAATGGGAAGGTTAGGAGAAGTGTCTTTAATATATATATTTATTTTTCTTAACGTGGGAAGTTTAGTTACTTAACATTATTTTAAAGATTACATCTAGATATAATAGACATATAAAGTTGCTGGTTGTTTTAGGAAACTGTCAGCAAGCTTGTTGGCTGACACGTCCCTAACAGCTTAGCAGAGCTCCTTTAAAGGGAATGTGACTCTAGAAAAAAATGTATTTTTTTTTTAGTTAAACAATTAGTGTATAGGTGATTAAACATTGTTCTAATTTTTTGTTATTTTTTTCACGAGTCAGGAAATATTATAAATTAGATTCTAATTTATAATATTTCCCAGTGCTGGTCACTAGATGGAGCAATTCCCAAAATTTGAGAAAACTCACTCGCTCTAGTGAGCTCTCAGCATCCCCCCCCTCCTTTATCCTGGCTAGTGCCGGGAGAAACGAGGGGATTGAACGGTCTAACCTCCTACACTGTGTGTCGCCATTTTTTGAGCTAACACACAGTGTAGAAGGTTTACATACAGTAGTAAACACACACTGAAACACGAACATACATAGAAATAACTTACCTGCTCCAGTCGCTGCCGCTCCCTCCGGTCCGTCCGCTCCGTCTGCTACCGCCGCTCCAAGTACACAAGTCCGGAAGCCGCGACCGGAAGTAGTAATCTTACTGTCCGGCCGCGACTTCCGGTCTACAGGAAAATGGCGCCGGACAGCGCACAGTTCAACTTGGACTGTGTGGGAGCGACGCATGCGCCGTTCCCAGACAGACGGCGTACACCATAGTGGATGGAACGGGCCCCGTTCGCATTCACTATGGGACTGTAGATGCCGTATTCCATGTCTGTATGTGTCGTTAATCGACACATACAGAAATGGAGTAAAAAATGGCAGCCCCCATAGAGAAGTAAAAGTTCAAAAATAAAAAAAAATAAAACACTAAAATGAAACCGATGTAAAAAAATTATTTTTCGTGACACTGTTCCTTTAATGCAGGGGGACTTTTTTTTTTTTTTTTTCCCCCCAGTTTATTGTACAGCTCTTGGTGTTAAGATTACACTGCACAGAAGGCAAGTTATCAGGGCTTGCTCTGTGCAAACATTAAAGGGGTTATCTGGGGATTAATATTTCCCGAGCATAGCACTAGCTGATGCTTTGCTTGGGGACTCCACTAATAGGCAACGTGACAGCCCCTTGCGGTCATGCGATTGATAACGCGCCCATACGAGCAGCAGAGGAAGCAAATCCTCAGCCACGTGGGGCCGTGTCATCAATATTAGAAAAGCTACAGGACTTTCGGGAACAATTCACCAGGTTTAAACTGCACGATTTAGTATCAAATTTTAAATTAAAGTACGTTAGTAAGTGACTTCTTTTTACATAAAAATATTAATTCAATTTTTGGCCCGCGGATAACCCCTTTAATTTGGCAAGTCCTTCTTGGAGATTTTGTCTCTGAAGCCCATAGAACTGAATGCAGCTCTGAACTGCAATATAGGCTGTAACTTCGGATCAGTACAAGAAAAGTAAGGCCCTGTTCACACAGTGTTTTTTGCAGGCAGAAAATTCTGCCTCCAAATTCCGTCTGAAATTTTGAGGCAGATTTTGATCTGCCTGCACACAGTTTACCGTGTTTTTTGTGGCGTTTTACGCCCGCGGTCGTTGAGCGTCGCGGGTGAAAAATGCTTTCTCTGCCTCCCATTGATGTCAATGAGAGGTCAGAGACGTAAACGTCCGAAAATAGGGTATGTCGCTTTTTCCCGCGAGCTGGTTTTACCGCGTGTGGGGGAAAAAACGCCTCCACCTCCCATTGAAATCAATGGGAGGAGTTTTCGGTGCGTTTTCAGACACTGTTTCCGCGTCAAAAAACTTGTAAAAAAAAAACTGTGTGAACAGGCCCTAAAGCAGTGTTTACTAAGTTCCTCAATGTTTTATGTTAGATATACAGTGAAGGAAATAAGTGTTTGATCCCTTGCTGATTTTGTAAGTTTGCCCACTGTCAAAGTCATGAACAGTCTAGAATTTTTAGGCTAGGTTAATTTTACCAGTGAGAGATAGATTATATAAAAAAAAAGAAAATCACATTGTCAAAATGATATATATTTATTTGCATTGTGCACAGAGAAATAAGTATTTGATCCCTTTGGCAAACAAGACTCTTAATACTTGGTGGCAAACCCCTTCTTGGCAAGCACAGCAGTCAGACGTTTTTTGTAGTTGATGATGAGGTTTGCACACATGTTAGATGGAATTTTGGCCCACTCCTCTTTGCAGATCATCTGTAAATCATTACGATTTCGAGGCTGTCGCTTGGCAACTCGGATCTTCAGCTCCCTCCATAAGTTTTCGATGGGATTAAGGTCTGGAGACTGGTTAAGCCACTCAATGACCTTAATGTGCTTCTTTTTGAGCCACTCCTTTGTTGCCTTGGCTGTATGTTTCGGGTCATTGCCGTGCTGGAAGACCCAGCCACGAGCCTTTTTTTTTTTTTTGAATTATATATATATTTTTTTTTCCATATGAAGAAGACCATACATGGTATCAATTCAATACAATACAGAGTATAAGTCATGACATGGGTATTATGAAGTTACAACATGCTGAACATCAAGAATGTCAGGAATATCATACATTTTACACTGATCTTAAGAACAATCAGTCCTGTTAATAACTAATACTTTGGTATGATGAAATCCCCTTCTTTTTCTATCAGTCGCCCTGACTCTGCTTTTGTAGAAATAACAAGAAAAATTAACCAACATCTACAATACATATGACAAGACAATGGAGGGGGGGAAGGGAAAAAAGGCAAAAAGTTATCCTGGTTTGATCTGAGTGCACTTGTGCAGTTTTGAACTAGTGTTATGCGCTCAGGGCGGTCTAGATGAATCAAATACATCCCATGGTGACCAGCACGAGCCATTTTTAATGTTCTGGTGGAGGGAAGGAGGTTGTCACTCAGGATTTGACGGTACATGGCTCCATCCATTCTCCCATTGATGCGGTGAAGTAGTCCTGTGCCCTTAGCAGAGAAACACCCCCAAAACATAATGTTTCCACCTCCATGCTTGACAGTGGGGACGGTGTTCTTTGGGTCATAGGCAGCATTTCTCTTCCTCCAAACACGGCGAGTTGAGTTAATGCCAAAGAGCTCAATTTTAGTCTCATCTGACCACAGCACCTTCTCCCAATCACTCTCAGAATCATCCAGATGTTCATTTGCAAACTTCAGACGGGCCTGTACATGTGCCTTCTTGAGCAGGGGGACCTTGCGGGCACTGCAGGGTTTTAATCCATTACGGCGTAATGTGTTACCAATGGTTTTCTTGGTGACTGTGGTCCCAGCTGCCTTGAGATCATTAACAAGTTCCCCCCGTGTAGTTTTCGGCTGAGCTCTCACCTTCCTCAGGATCAAGGATACCCCACGAGGTGAGATTTTACATGGAGCCCCAGATCGATGTCGATTGAGTGTCATTTTGTATGTCTTCAATTTTCTTACTATTGCACCAACAGTTGTCTCCTTCTCACCCAGCGTCTTCCTTATGGTTTTGTAGCCCATTCCAGCCTTGTGCAGGTCTATGATCTTGTCCCTGACATCCTTAGAAAGCTCTTTGGTCTTGCCCATGTTGTAGAGGTTAGAGTCAGACTGATTCATTGAGTCTGTGGACAGGAGTCTTTTATACAGGTGACCATGTAAGACAGCTGTCTATAATGCAGGCACCAAGTTGATTTGGAGCGTGTAACTGGTCTGGAGGAGGCTGAACTCTTAATGGTTGGTCGGGGATCAAATACTTATTTCTCTGTGCACAATGCAAATAAATATAGATCATTTTGACAATGTGATTTTCAGTTTGTTTTTTTATATAATCTATCTCTCACTGGTAAAATTAACCTAGCCTAAAAATTCTAGACTGTTCATGTCTTTGACAGTGGGCAAACTTACAAAATCAGCACGGGATCAAATACTTATTTCCTTCACTGTATGTATGTGTGTATATATATATATATGTGTGTATGTACGTACGTGTGTTTTTGGAGGGGTGTTTCTGCTTTCTCATGACAGTATAATACATTTTTTGCACCAGATATTCTTCTCGCATTACTTTTTATGGATCTTATGCATCTAAAATAAGTAAGCAGCTTTGCAAATCATCTTGATTCAAAATATCGTGTCTGCAGCTCCTATGCAGACGCACATGATTCCATTGCTACAGACTACAAACAAACCTCGTGTGTAGTCTGATCCTGCAGCCGTGTGTTCCCTTCAATCTTCTACTATATAGATTAGCAAGAGAGGATGACGGCTGGAATGGAGTAACACGAGGCTGCCGGATGAGACTATACACAGGCTCTCTGTGTAGTCTGTTACTATGGAAACACATGTCTGCATAGGAGCTGCATACACAAAATTGTATGAAGTTTTTAATCCAGACTATTTGTAAAGTTGCTTTTTCTTATTTTAGAGGCAAGCATGCATAAGGCCTTCTCTGCTATATCTATGTGAAGAGCTGTCCTTTTATTTGCCTTCTTGCCTGGTGAGGCTTTTTGCTTATTTTACTTGATTTCTTTTGCAGGAAGCCTCGTGGTCGTCCAAGAAAGAACCCGGCTCCTCCGCTGGTTGTGTCCCAGACCGTGTCCAGCGCAGAACCTTGCGCCTGGCGATCTTGCTGCCTCCCGCAGGAAGACACCGTCAGCTGGGTGCAATGCGACCGCTGTGATTCCTGGTACCACGTTGTGTGCATTGGGCGCAGCCTGACCTCTCTGCAAGACACAGACTTCCACTGCGGCTGCACGTGACCAGGCCTGTCAATACTTCATTTCTCATCCTCCTTTTTTTTTTTTCTTCAACCTCTCGTTTAACCCGGTATCCATCTTTACCACTTTTCTGTTTACTAGAAGAGCCGCAGACCCTCTTGGCAGCAGCAGATCGCACGTTACAACCGAAGCCGCAACGGTTTTGGGCATCATTCGAGGCATTAAACTAAAGGATGTCAGATCTGTCTACGCAGGTTTTAGCCGTGCACTAAAGGGACCTCATTGTACCTTACGCTCAATTCCCTTCATTATTTAACCCGTTTTCCTGGGCTGAGTCCAGGTCATTTTTGTTTTTACGTACGAGGAACGACACAGAACCCATACAAAGCTTCTAATACTGGAAGATCTGCAATAAATATTAAGAAGATTCTTAAAGTTAAATCTTGATTTGGACTGGACACAAAGGCGTCTCATGTATAAAACTGCACGCAAAATATCAATGTCGCTAATAGCCAACCAGTTCATGTGACAGCTGCATTCTGATTGGTTGATATGCACAACCTTGACACTTTTCGTCTGTGCTAGTTTTTATATAGGAGGCCCAATATAGCATTCAGGAGCCATTCTGTCCTATGTCTGTCCGTCCCCTGCAGTCGACATCTAAGCCAGACGCTTGTCACCCTGCAATCTGCTCACCTCAGGGAGACTCGCAGGCCATTGAAATGATACTTTTCACTTCTAAATCAATTGTAACACTAAAGCAATGGTGGCCAAACGTGTATTAAGAAGAATATAGGAGTTGGTCTGTAGGAGCCACGGAGGGATCAGATCCTCTGGTCTCCAGAGCGGAGTCCTAAAGGTAGCCACATTAATGGGAATTGAGGATGAATGGGCAGACCGGCTCATGGTATTTGTCCAGACCTGCACCACAGCCAGGTAACTTGGACGTGAAGTGGAGGATTGACCAGAAAACTACTCTGCCCTTTAATTTATAGCACACAAGCACTAAGAAGAATGAATTAAGTGAAGCTCCCCCTGCTGGCTACTTGGCAGAAAAATATTAGCAAATTGCTTAAAGAGACTATCGCCTCTGAAAAACCCCCTACCACTGTAGTTTAGGGGGGTTTTCGGAGGTGTCACATTGCCTTTAAAGTAAAGCTATTTTAATTTCATGTGAATAATGATCGGGAAAAATTAAGAAATGATACAGTATCAAATAAGGCCAAAAATACTGATACATTTTATAGAAGCAGAGCTCTGTTTTTCTGTCGGGGCTCCTAATCTCCTGCTTCACTTGATACAACGAAAACAGCGAGAAAAATGATAAAATTCTGACTGCCTGCAGTCACCACCAGGGGGAGCTTACTAGAGACTGATTTATTTTTATATAACTATATGAACGTGTCTTCGCTAAGCTCCCTCTAGTGGTGGCAATCTGAAAGAAAGAAGGGCATTTCGAGGATAGATCAGAAAAACAGAGTTGTCCCTCTCAACATAAAAATTCCCAGTAAAAGTACTTCAATCCGGTAATCCAGAAAGTCTGCCACTTGTTTCAAATACAAAACTGCAATGTGATGTGAAATGTTACAAGATCAGAAGCCTGGATTTTCTTAGTTGGAAGTCTTTTGCTCAAAGTTACAGTAGCAGATCATCATTTTATTTTAGCCTTTTTTTTTTTTACCCCTTACTAGTCGGTTTTTGTTACGTTTCCATAGCTGTCCGATAATCCAGGATATTTCGTATTCCGGCCCCATTGGTGCTGGGCTTCATATTGGCAGCAATTTGCTAATGTTTCCTGCGTAGCAGTGACGTTCTTCTGTACCCCCATCAGTATGCCCGTGCTGAGGACTCTCCTCTTAGATAAGGGGTCCAGAAGGTGCTGTATTATGGATAGCAGGGTATAGTCCACTTCCAGCGGTGACTGCTTTTGTATCATGCACTTTTTTTTTTTTTAAAGATTTTGCTTGTGAAGATCAGAACTCCAATTAATCGTGTCTCTTCCAGCCTCGTGTTTTGTGATCTCGGCAGTAGAGTGCTACTGGGTTTTACCAGCGCAGCCGAAGAATAAGATATTTGGTGAAGAGATTGTACAGAAGAATGCTAGACATTTGGAGCAGTTCAAGCACCCCCCCCCCTCCCCTTTTTGTGTCTCCTTCAGGGGGTTAAATGTTTGTAATTTCTGCTCAAATTAATATATGTTCCTTATTTTGGGTGAGGGATTCCCTTCCTATGAATTGCAATAAACGCAAAGCACTATCTACTAAAACTTTCCTGTTTTGTGTATTGCGTGTTTTCTGCATACAATTCATCTCTCAGGTGACTGATACTTGGAATTATCGTAAAAAATAAATAAACCGCATACACACTTTGCCTTTTAAATAAACACTGGGCAAGACGTATACCCGGAGTTATGTCTGGTACAGAGTCTGAGGGGTGGAGCGTGACACATGAATTCTTTGGTATTCCTTAAATGCCTGAGTCCTGCATCTCACCGCTTGAGGCCAGGGGCGTAACTAGAGTTCGATGGGCACCAAGGCCGATCGTCTTCCCAGATTGGAGTTTTCACTTTCCCTCTTTTTTTTTTTTTTCTTAAATTTAGTCTGGCCCAGACCACCATGATGACTTCTCTCAGCCATAACATGGTCTTTCAACGCAGACCTTTTTGGCTCCGTGATTTTCCAGCATCCGTCCCACCTATTCCCAACCCTTGACACAAACTAGTCATCCATAGTGCCCCAGATGATGATAATGCCCCTCTTAGTGCCCCCTTTTTATGTGCTCCACACAGTAATAGTGCCCCCTTTAGGCCCAGCACACAAATGGTCCCCATACACAGTAGAAATGTCAATGCTTCCCGTGGGGCCTTACCCCAAGGATATATTCACACACATTCATCAGAATGGAGGAGTTTTGGCAGCACATAGATTTCTGCAAGTCCCATTTGGATGAATGGGACGGACACAAAAACTTCTACAACAAATCTGCTGTGTGTGATAGGTTTTTTTTTAAATACTTTTTTTTTTTGTTACTTACATATAAATGGCTGCTCCTGCGGTTAGATGCACCATTCTGCCCCGTTATCCGTGCCAGTCACATGCTCATGGCACTCCGGTCTTCTTTCAGAGGCCATGTCAATTACGTCACGTGCAGCCGCAACCCCTCCCTCTCCTCCTCTTGATGCTCGCAAGCAGGATTTGTATTTAACCCCTTAAGGACACGGCCAATTTTAGCCTTGAGGACAGAGCAATTTTTTTTACATTTCCCTCTTTGCATCCCGACGCTCATAACGCTTTTATTTTTTGTACGACATAGTTGTATGAGACATTGTTTTTTGCGGCACGAGTTGTACTTTATGTACGTACCATTTTTTGGTACAAATACATTATCGTTTAATTTCTATAAATTTTTAATTAGATTAAAATGAAGAAAAAAAGCAGTTGCGCAGCAGTTTTAATATTTTTTTTTTTACACCATACACCGATCATCATAAATAATGTTATACATTTGTTGTACAGGTTGTTACGGTCGTGGCGATACCAAATATGTCTATATTATTTCATGTTTTGGGACTTATATTTTAAAAAGTTTATTTATTATAAAAAATGTGTGTTTCTCTGTATTTTTTTGACTTTTTATTTATTTATTTACCATTATTTTTTTTTTACATTCATTTAACTTTTTTTGTTAATCCCATAAAGGGATTTATCATTTTGATTTTTATTTTGTAACTGTGATGTACTGGCATAGATCTATATGCCAGTACATTAGCCTGTTACTGATCGTACACAGGCAGTTGTTAGGACATACCTCAGTATGCCCTAACAACAGGAAATATGTTCAGACAGCCCTGGGGTCCTTCACTGGACCCTGGGCTGTCTGGCCATACGAGTTGTGGGCTTTGATCGCGTCACAGTTATATTCTGTGACGCGATCAATGTGCAGTCCCCTCTCTTTGAACGCCGCGATCAGCTGTCATCGCGGCGTTCAAAGGGTTAACAGCGGAGAGAAGATGTTTCTCTCCTCTCCGCTGTCAGAGCGGGGCCGTGGCTGTGTATTACAGCCGTTGCCCCGCTCTCGATCGCACACACAGAGACGGCAGGGACGGCTGTCACACAGGACGAGTATGCTCGTCCTAATGCGCGAAGTGCTCGCCGCTCAGGACGAGCATACTCGTCCTGTGTCGGCAACACATCAGGGTATGATGTTCTGACCACTGGGGGAGGGGGGGGGCGTGTACAGGACAGATGTTGAGGACACATGGTCTTAGCCACTGACTACCAGTAAAGAGACGGCGCTGATGTAGTCACCTGACCAGAGCTGATAACGGGGAATTGCGTATCGGACTGCTGGAGCAGCTATCTATATATAAGTAACTCTCTTTACATTTTAAAGTAGCAGAAACCGGTTATTCGCTGAGAAAGCCCCTTTAAATATGGATGTAAAAAAATACGGAACAAATAAGCACAGGTGAGGTATGCAAAAATGGAACATGCGTTTCTGAAATCAAGACTTCTCTGGGCTGAATGCAGTGTTTGTACAGATCCATTGGTGTATGTTGCGCATAAAAAAAAAAAAAGGAAAATTAAATCCATTTAGAAGTATAAACACCATAAAAAAAAACAGAAGTGAAACAGATCTGAGATATGGAAGTGAGTCCCAATAGGCATGAAAAGTGACAACTGCTGTTTAGCTCAGCAGAGGGCGACACTGAGCACAAGAGCTGCCCCAGGATATGAAATCTGTATCCTTAGGCCTGATGGAAGTGACATTTTAGAATATAAAAGAAACCGTAATAAAATCTGCGCTCCGTGTAAGTGTTTACTGTACCTTTTTAATGTCCGTATCGGTAATAACAAGGGTTGCGCTTTCCACACCTCCCCGGAATAAGGTCATTTTGAGAAGAGGTTGTTTGAAGTTTATATTTAGCCAATTCAAGCAGTGATGGAAGAGAATCTTACGTAGGATCAGGGCCGGGTACTGAAATAACGACATATTGACTATACTGAGCGTTTAATGCACACATTCAGGGAACACCTGCAGATACACTTTATAAATGTCGCTTGTAGGATACGTGATTTCCACATTGTACGTTTTCACTGCTTGGTCTTTGATGGATCAAATAGTGGATTGTGGATTTCCATCTCTCCGGTCTGTGGAGGGAAAAAAAAAAAGGACACGTTCAGTTCTATGATTTTGGAGGTGTGCGACACTGCAAGGCCCCGTTCAGACGGCCATAGTGCGGTAGCAAGACCCAGACTTGCCGCAATTCAGGGAAACGACCTTAAAGAGGACCTGCCACTAGGTCATAATTTGAACTGGTTTACTGACCTGAATATCGCCATCTCCCTGAGTCCTGTGCCGTTTTTCTTTTCTTCCTGCAGCCCCCGTTCCAGAGATGTCATATACTGTTGTGTTGGCTCCCTATATGCTAGTTTTCTGTAGTTGGCCAAAAGGGCGTGAACTACCTTCAAGCTGCCTCGTGCTGATTGGTCAGCATCAGAGGCAGGGAAGCTAGCTCCACCCAGTTGGCTAACTACAACAAATTAGCATATAGGGAACCAACATAACAATCGGCCATATCTCTGGAATGGGGAGGTCCAGGAAAAAAAGAAAAGCAGCGCTATTCAGGTCAGTTACCATTTTTACTGTCGTGGAAATCCATCGCTCAAAATATATTAGACTGAAATTTATACGAGTCCCAACAGACTCTCAAGGCCAGACTCCATTAGTCAGAATCCTAATTAGGATATTTCACCGATATATATCGAGAGACGAGAAGAAAACACACAGACACGCTGAAATGTTCAAAATTCTCATCTGAAGGATTTATTACCAAACTCAAACTGTTAAACTGAAATTCAGAAGGGGTGTAGGCTTGAGGTAAACCAATCAGAGACAATGTAACAATATTTGTTATTCAGTAAAAAGCATACAATAAAATACATCATTATAATTCTTCACACATTATGTTTACAGGTTTCTTATCTCTCTTTTGGACAGAATGTCCTCGTGGAGATGGGGGGAGACCTTCCCTCACGCATACTTGCCATCCCCCCATCTCACTCCCATCTCACTCCCTGTCCATCTTCTCATGGGAACCAAGGTCAAAGATAAAACATACGAAATCAACATTACTTGTATTAAAGGAACAATGACTTTTCTATTCACTACAAAAGAACCAAGATGGGAACTCCAGACAAGATGGCTGCTGCACGAAACTAAATCATTTAAACATTATCATCACTTTCACATAATACATATCTTAGTAATTCGGCCTCCTGCTTGATAATTCACAATGTAATTTCATACAGAGAATATAAGCAAATAAATCATCCTTCACAAACCTCCCTTTTTCTCATATTAAATTACAGAAATTATATATATTATGATTATGAAACTCAAACAATATATCAATAGGGCCACAACTAATATGATGCCATCACCAATGTCCGGTTAGGGTGTGGGGTCGCACCAGTGTATTGACAAGTCATGTACATCATCGTCCTCTTCTTCTCCTGTCTTCTGATTAGAACACTTGATACTGCTGATGGATTCACTCAGGTCTTTGGTCCTTACTTTGATCTTTGCTGATGTCATCAGGACTTGATTTGGTCTTTTTCATCTGTCAGACACCGTCTCTTTTAGTTTACGTCACCGGGCTATACACAACACCTCATGCTGTGAGCCTGGTGTGAGATCCCACGTAGGCGGATTAGTGGGGTGTTATTGTGACCCCACAAACCCTCCGCTCATCTGTCTTCTTATCTTGTCTGGGCGGCTGCTTGGAATTGTGACACTGCCGTCAGTTCATGACAAACACGTTGTACTGGCTCCGGCTGCGCCTGCCGCACCTCAGTAATGGAGTTCATCGTATTAAAAATCTTTTAGTTCATGTTTACTGGCACTTTCTGGGGAACCCCAACCCTTGTCAATTGTTACTAATCTGGTGATAACATCTATGTACTATAAAAGTTGTTCTAAGTACATACAATAACAATGTCAGGCCCTTAAACTAAATCAAACAAACAAACACCTTTTATATAAGAAAAACTTCTCTGTTCCAATGGACAGGGCACCTAGAAGATGTGTAATTATTGGGTACATTTCATATGCACTTGGTGTCACGCTTTCCAGCAGGATTTGTACATTGATCTGAGCTGATTGCCTGGAACATTTCCAGCTCACCAAAATATACACAGATTCCACATGTTTATCTGACAAATGTCACAAACCAATTTTCCTTACTCTAATTTGTATTGCATGGGGAGGCCTCTCAAGGTCTGTTCTCTTTGTGGGAGGCGGGTATGATAAGGTTGGCACCGGTCTACCAGGACTGTTCTGTAGGCAAATCAAACAGCTCTAACAGAATTTAGCAGCAACAGCTGTAAAGCCTGGGACATACCAATTAGATCTTACCAAATCGATCCTTGCAGTCTTGGGGCATATGTGAGGTCATACACCATCAATGCAAAAGCCATCAAGAGTGCCTTGGGTCTTACCGGTTCACGTTCCCTTATCCGTCCACATTCTGTTAGAATCTGGTTCTCACGCCTTCCGCTCCCAGTTGGACTCGTCCTATGGAGAACAAGCTTTTTCATTGTATAGACATTAATTGATCTTAATCAAATAATTAATTTGAAGAAAAACATTAACAAATAACATCTTTACATCAAACGTTCACATTGAGCAATAACTAGAGATGATACATGCAAACTCATTTTTCTTCTTTATATATATATATATATATATATATATATATACACACACACACACACACAAACACTGCACAGAATTTTCCTTTCACAATAACAACGACAAAAAACAAATAACTAAAAATATTTTCAAATGGGAATATTCCACTTCTGTACCTTTTATCTGACGCATGACTCTAATAGTCCAATGCTAAAGCTGGTCCAGAACTTTACATAAAACTTAACTTCAGTATTTAATATTCCCACAACACTTCTTAAATACAATTATTAAACAAACTAACTTTGGAATAACATCTGAAGAACTGCTGATATCGTATTGTACAAACATCAGGTCAATACTTGGGATAACACTATTCCCCTGTCACTTACACACAACGTCTGCAGTGGGGAAAATACAGGCCGGGCTTCAGCCCCCCCTGAGAACAGGTCTACACACACGAGCACCGCGTCATACACTTCTACCTCGGGTAGTTGTATGTTCTGCAGTCGCTGGGACTGTTAATCTGGCCGGGCTGCACTTTTCACAGGTACCTTTGCTGTTTTACCTATGTCATGCCGTGCGCACATCATGCCGGCTGCTACAAACCTAGTGGTGGCATTATTGTATCCAGGGACAAGCCAATTTACTGACACCTGGCTGCATATACCCTTGTTGTCAGTTCTGTTTTCTCTTGCTCTCTCAATTGGCTTACCCAATGATCCAATAAAGTTCCTACTACCAATGGGCCCATAATTGTGGGCGATGCCAAAAGCGTACCTAGAGTCAGTGTAAATGTCGGCCGTCTTACCTTCTGCCAGGTTACAGCCTCAGCGAGCACCTCCAGCTCCGCTCCTTGAGATGAACAAGAAGGTGAGAGTGGTTTCTGGGTAATTTACCTGGTGCCTCGTATCCTGTTCTACACATGCTGTATATGATAAAGTATGTCTACATTACAAATTTACATTGGAAACCCATGTCACATATAGATAGAACATTTCAAAAGGGTGGAGTTTTATTGTTCCACATTTATCTGATGATCCAGAACACTTGTAAATCCCACCCACCAGGTCCTGTAAATACCTGATTAATACAAAAACAAACAAAATATGTTACTGAAATCTGGCATAAAATAAACAATATTCAAACAATTTTTTTTTTTTGTTTTGCCTTCTCCCCATCTAAATCTGTAAAGACTCATCTGTGAGTGACGTCACCTCACCTCCTGTGTAAATTGGCTGGAGGGGGATCTGGAACCATGTACACAGAAAAACCTCAAAATATAAGTTACTGTCATACACATTTAATCTGGGTTACTCCTTGAAACTCATACACATTTTGTAGATCTCCTAGAACCAAATTCATTAATTCAAAACAAAATAAAACACAAAACAAAACTACCTGATCAGTCCCTTCACCATTGGGAAATCTTCAACCCTTTCTCAGCCACTGGGATAGGGCAGTGCTTGGCATAGCTCCCTCTGGCTGTGAAGGGGTCATAAAATTGCCTGTAAAAAGGAGAACAAAAAACAAAAACTAAAACTACCTGATCAGTCCCTTCAACATTCCCTCCTATTTGGACTCTGCGAAAGTAATGTAGCAGGGTTCAAAACTACATATTAACATAATGAGATTAGGCACTCTATCGGGGGAGCACTAGTTTAACCCCCTGTAATACACAACAGCCTGGAACAAAAAAGATTACTTTCTCCTGACAAAAATACATTTTATCTTTAAAATGACCTGCAACCATTTACCTGTAAAACATCTCACATTTTTAAAAAAAATAACATTTAGGCAGCACTATAGCACGTGCCTCATGTGTGAAAACAAAAACAAAACAATTGTAATTAGTTATTCAATAACACAGAAAATAATATATCTGGTAATATTAATTACTGCAAACCAATAAGCTGTACATAAGAATAGGGAACAGAGGGGGCACATACATCATCAAGACCCCGTGTCTCACAATATCTGTAGTTTAATACATTTGAATTAACATTAAAACATTCCAACAATAAATCTTATCACATTATAACACATTAATCTGCAGTGTAGCTTTTATCTTTCTACAAACAGATCCAGCCGGCTGTAATATTTTTCTCGCTTGGTGTAGTTACAGACGACTGCGCTGCGCGAAAATAAAACACGTTCCATAAAAAAAATGAAAAAAAAAGTAGAACTGATTTTAACCCCATACACAAAACACTAACATTTTTAGACATTACTGCTGTTAAAAATAGGAAACATACAATATAGTTCTGCTTTTATTGTGGCCATTAGTTTCAAACTTCAGACATGTTACATTACACACATCACACAGATGTCTCATCACATCACACATGTTACATTACACACATCACACTGATGTTTCATCACATCACACATGTTCACATTGCACTCCCCCCGTTCTGACCCACGTTAGTCACTGCAATGTACCTGGCTGCTCCGTTTTCTTCACTCTTCCAATGAAAATTTACACCTGTATTTAAATTGTTCTTTCTCACATGCAAACATCCTTCTTACGGCTGCCAGCCTTTTCAACAATTTTTTTTCAGTGTGTTATTTTGCCTTCACATACTTTATAATTAAAGCCCCAGCTCCTTTTGCTCATTCTAATGTTGGCCGGGACCAGTGCCCCAAAGCATCTTTGTCCAACTTCCTCCTGACCCCATGGTCGGAGAGCAGTAGGGTGATTTCCGGTAAATCCCCCACCTCCAGGCAAACAGGCCACGTTTGCCGACAGATATCTCAGACCAGTCTATCTCCTAGACTGTCTTACCAATACGATATCACAAGTCGTTCCTCCATACATTCTAGCAGTAGGATCCTCTGATCCCTCACTGGATTGAACATCAAGAACAGACAAAATGCTGCCAATCAATAATTACAAGAGCAAATTCTTCAACACAATCGACATTCATGAACCTCCATTGATTCAAGCAGGAGTTGGTCACTTCACTTATGCAGAACACTTGCTGCCGGGGTGTGTCTTTCAGTTCATAGAGCCCATGATGTAACATATATCCCAAACTCTTTCCTCTAGCACTTTGCAATGGTTTCACATGCAAATTATATTTGGTAACATATATATATTATCCTCCCCGCTCAGCCGTTCACTCTGTGGGTTGTAGTTTAGGGGGTTGTTATCTATGTTGGTGATAATTTCTTTACGGGCTATGGGTCTGAGCCAATACCAATGTCCTTCACTGTAATTACTACTACGACACAGGTGGCACCTGGGATAAGTGTCAGGGTCATTCAATGAATACAGGATGTTATATTACAACGGTATTCAATCCAGCGGTCTGATGTTATACTACTACAGACTTAATTACTTGGATGTTATTTTACATCAAAGTGTATATGCCGGATTATCATGTGCTAGAAATCAGTCTGTACTGATTCCCACCTTATGCCAGTCTGGCAATGCATACAACTGGTTTATGGACCCTTACACACAATATCACTGTCTGGCAATGCGTTAGGAAAATATAAATGATTTTCTAATACAGTATTCAAAGTTTTTCCCTATTGTACTGGGTAATGGTATTGAGTGCAAATTCAATATAGACACAATTGCTTCTCCTTGCACTGGATTCTACATTATCAGGACTTAACCATTGAAGCCCCTGTGGTACTACATGATATTACTCATAACTATCCAACTTTCTATGGGTCTGAGCCAATACCAGTCAATACCTCCCAACTACAATCCCAGACAAACGGGTAACAGAACAACTATTAATCCTCAACAATTTTACACAACTAAATAACAAATAACGCTACAACAAAGCAGCAAGCAGAAGTTTTGTTTTTTCCTCACAGTCCAAAACAACTCTTTGCATTTCAAATACTTCACATGTGAGTTACGACTTCTCTCTGCCATGCGCTACGTCACTGCATTCCAAAGGCTTCTCACAATTTTTCCTGGTTAACTATGTATTTGCTGGCAAAAATTCTCTCATGTCTTTCATATCAACAGTTTAAGATCACGTACACACCTGCAATCCTTCATCACACAAAAAGCTTCAACATACCTTTTTGGATCCATCTTGCAACCCACTGACTAAGGAGTCTCGTCCATAGAAGTGACGTTCTGACAGCTGGATTCCAAGGCTTACGCAATACATGTGTGAATGGTGTAAGAATAAGCTCCTTACCTACCGCGGTTTTTTGTAATTCACAGATGTAAAGCGCCAGACCTCTCTAGTGACAGCTTATCAGACGTGCAATCTTCCCGGGTTTTATCGGCACCATTACTGTCGTGGAAATCCATCGCTCAAAATATATTAGACTGAAATTTATACGAGTCCCAACAGACTCTCAAGGCCAGACTCCATTAGTCAGAATCCTAATTAGGATATTTCACCGATATATATCGAGAGACGAGAAGAAAACACACAGACACGCTGAAATGTTCAAAATTCTCATCTGAAGGATTTATTACCAAACTCAAACTGTTAAACTGAAATTCAGAAGGGGTGTAGGCTTGAGGTAAACCAATCAGAGACAATGTAACAATATTTGTTATTCAGTAAAAAGCATACAATAAAATACATCATTATAATTCTTCACACATTATGTTTACAGGTTTCTTATCTCTCTTTTGGACAGAATGTCCTCGTGGAGATGGGGGGAGACCTTCCCTCACGCATACTTGCCATCCCCCCATCTCACTCCCATCTCACTCCCTGTCCATCTTCTCATGGGAACCAAGGTCAAAGATAAAACATACGAAATCAACATTACTTGTATTAAAGGAACAATGACTTTTCTATTCACTACAAAAGAACCAAGATGGGAACTCCAGACAAGATGGCTGCTGCACGAAACTAAATCATTTAAACATTATCATCACTTTCACATAATACATATCTTAGTAATTCGGCCTCCTGCTTGATAATTCACAATGTAATTTCATACAGAGAATATAAGCAAATAAATCATCCTTCACACTACTTATATGACCTAGGGACAGGTTCTCTTTAAATCATAAGAATCCTATGGTGATCTATTTGGTTCACTTGAACCATTGGGAGTCCGGGTTTGCGCCCGTTGTACAGGCACTAAAATGTGGGCACGTTGCAGCCATCTGAACGAAGCCCTATAGTGTTGTTTTTCAGGGCAGGGAAATGATACTTTACACACCGGGGCGAGTCCAGGGCACTCGTAGATGGCAAATTCCTCACCATCTGCCTCCGAGTCAGTGGACAGCTGCTGGCAAGGTTTCTTTTCTGAGCTGTAGGGAGTAATGGGCAAGTAGAAGACCATGAACCACCACTGGATGGGCATTTGTAGAAACATGCCGCTCCTGGACATTCATCCGCATCCTGCCCCTTACCTCTCCTGTGCCTGGTAGTGCTTCTTCTGAGCGCTGTAATGTTGCTTATACTGAGACATCTGATCTGCTGACTGTGGAAAGGAAAACAAAATAGTGAATCTTCTCATTTATTATCCATGGCAATGACACGTTGGTTATATGGGTTTTCTGGAACATTGATATTGATGACCTATCCTTAGGGCAGGTCATCGATATTACATCGGTGGGGTCTAACGACTAGCACCTCCACCGATCTGCTGATTGAAGTGGCTCCGGTGCGCTCTGCGTTTTCATTGCTGACTAGGTATAGCGCTTTACATTTGGTAGCGGTTGTGTCTGTTATTGAGGCTATTTGCAGCTCAGTCCCATTGAGGTGAATGGGACTGAACTGTAGTACCAGGCGCATAGCCACTCCCAAATTTACAGGAGCACTGCGGCCCCTTTAATCAGCCGATTGGTGGGAATTCCAGGAGTCGGCCTGATATTAATAAAATATAAGAAACCTAGGTCATCGATGTTCCAGAAAATCCCTTTAATGCTAAGCAAAGAGCCATGCGATACAGAAGGACTCACTATCTTATCTAGAGACTAATATTAAAGACTTCACCCTAGTATTTGGGCAGACGCACAAACTCCATGCTGATGTTAACCTGATGAACGTTGGAGTCATGGCGCCAGGCTGCATTGCTGAACACTGCCAGCATATTCCTTACCACGCCCTGCCTACGTAGTTTGTGTCTTCGCTACAACATCATGCACATGGCCGTATCATAGCTCCGGTTTATATGGAGACGCAATAGGTCTCATATTCTAGTGCATGGGGCCTTTACTGGCACTCCATATGGCAGCATAGAGAGGATTTTTCTGTCTAATTCTGTATGAACAACCGAATGCTCCATCACCATACAGCATGAATGGCCGTACGGCTTCCATGTGCTCCCATTCAGACTCGGTGCTGCTCACTTCTGACCCTCACTATAGTGCTTTATGGGCAGTAATTCAGCAGACTGTTCAGTGTGGACTATGGCTTACCGTGTGGCATGGGTGCTGCCTGCTGCCTTTATATGCTGTATATGCCATCTCTTGTGCCAGCCGCACCTCTTTCTGTAACCTTAATAAACATGCAGAGATCAAGATTAATGGGTATCTAGCATTGTAAAATAATGTCTATAGAATATATATTGAACACTAAAGCTGGCCATATATATAGGATAACTGTTTGCTGAGCAATCGCCCTCGATGTTCCCATTTAACACTGATGTTATACTAAAGAAGGGAGAAAAGTGGCTGCTGGTCTCCAGGCCAGAGGGTTGACTGGAAATAGGATGACTGGTTAGCAGCCCCTTAAGTTGACAGGACCGGAAATCTGAGGTCTATGACCAGGTTGATGTCTTAGGCCTGATGCACATGGCCGTGCCCGTAATCCCTGCCAGTGATTGCGGCCGCGGACAGCCATCTGCATTTTCGGCCCGTGCTCCCATACTTAGTATGGGAGCACGGTCCGTAAAAAGCAAAAGACAGGACATGTCCCATCTTTTGCAGCGGCTTTCAACGGCCCGGACACCTTCCTGTAAATAAACGGGAAGGTGTCCGTAATTGCAGACAATTTTTATGGTCGTGTGCATGGGGGCCTTACACCATAAAACGGCTCTCCAGAAGATAGTGCTCTCCATACCAGCTCTCTAGTGCCACCTATAGGTGACAACCCTGTAAGTCAATGTCCAACCCTTTATAGAGCCTTGAAACATGACCAGTCCTCCATCTGGTTAGAGTAATGTTTCAGAGTTGTTGCTCCTCATCAGTGTACAGTCAACTCTGACTTATGTTTGGCTGAGTCAGGTGCCTTTGAAGCAGTTCTTGGTTATTAACCCATCTCACTCTGCCAGAAATCCACCCTGTACTGATGAGGAGCAACAACTCCGAAACAGTGCTGTATCCAGATGGGTGAATGGTTTGGCTTTTAAATTTATAGGCTGTGACTTTATTACATTAACCTGTATGTAATACCCTTTCTCCTTTGCATTACATACCTGTACCAACACATAGCCACAACAAGTATTCCAGACATAGCGGTCAGGCTGCAGATGACTATCAGAGCTGAAACAGAACACAGGAATTATTTTGCCAGGGTTTGGATTATTAAAGGAGTTGTATGAGATTAGAAAAAATGGCTGGTTACTTCCAGAAACAGCGCCACTCTCTTGTTTATAGACTGTGTGTGGTATTGCAGCATCTGCATTTTGTCTACATAAAGTTGATCCTGTGTTACAGCCTGTAGTATAATTCAGAGCTGTATTCACAATTCTGTAGGCTTCAGAGTTAAATTCCTCCAGCTTTACTTGCTTGCATTCTGGGAAGAGTAGTCTTTACACCAGACAATGTACAGTCATCTGATGTAGGAAAAAACGAACTGCCCCTGCTTTATAGGAGCTAAACTAAGCTGTCATGGGCGTGTCTGTCAACAAGCATGTCGACTGTTTCCAATAACAACCAGTAGATTTGTAAATGCAGCTTTGGAGTATAATACAAGCTGTAACACACGCACACTCACACTCTGCTTTAGCCAGGGTACTGAAGTACAGGGCTAAGTCAGCAAACTACATTTTTCCAGAAGAAGGAAAGCCAGGCTACTCCGCTGCCACTACCTTCTTTTTAGAGGGGTTGTCCAGGATTAGAAAAACATAGCTGATTTCTTTCAAAAACAGAAACACACCTGTCCGTGGGTTAGGTCAGATTTTGCAGTTTAGCGCCATTGAAGTGAATGAAGCTGGGCTGCAATACCACACACATCCTGTGCACAGGTGTGGTGCTGTTTTTAGAAGAAGGCAGCCATGTTTTTTCAATCCTAGACAACCCCTTTAAGTTCTCTCAGACTCCATTTCATAGAATATTTTGTTTCCATAAATGAACCGCATAGAGCAGTAAGTACTTAGAGACATTGTCTGGTTCATCTCGCTCTTCCTCATCCTGCCCAGTTTTCTATCTTCCATCTGTGGTGGTAATGTAGAGACGAGCAGTGATTGGGCATCTGAGCTACTTTGGAGAAGTTCGGGTTTATCTCCAGTAGAAGTAAGATGCGGGGATGCGGCGGCGGTGGTGGTGGTGGTCGTCGTGGTGGTGGTGGGCTCTGCAAGAGAAAGTAGATGAGGATGAAATGGCAGCACAAAAACAGATGGAAGACACAACTCCTGAGGTTAGACATGTTAATGATTGATTGGCATCTTATAAAGTTGGCCCAAGTAATCTATTCTGTAAAATGTATTACGCCAGTTTCACTGTAGTGTAAGGGACCTATGATGACTGTTTTTCTGAAAACCTATGACGCTGTTAGTTTGGGTAATTAGTCCCGCAGTCGGGGTCTTACTCTAGATTTTTTGGGGACTGAGGAGGTTTCGGAACATTTATAGGGAGCCTACAGGCCGGGAACTACAGGCTGCTGGAGGATGAGATGTCACAATCCCCTAATAAGATGTTTTACAAAGAAAAATATATACACCTGTATGATAAAAATATTATAATGACCGGTCTGCTTTAATATTATTCCTTTATATTTACCTGTCCCTGTTGGGATTATTCTATATCCTTTGCTCATCCTGTATTCATGGATAAAGTCAATCACTGAATCCGGCCCCATGAACTTCAATCTCCTGCCTGCTGAACGAAAGAAATGCAAAAATATTGAGCGGTTCTGGTGCAATGGTTTTAGTCACGCTCCCGTATTACAGCAACATAGGATCAGATCTTGGTACTAAATATTCGGCTCTCATTGAGTCGTTGTATGTTGCCACGTTTCAAAGTCCATATTATGGCCGCAAGACCTGGAAACCCCAGGGTTCAAGTGAACTGGACTTAGATCCCCGTAGCACCCTGAGTTCAGCTCTGTAGTAAGAGTATAATCCATTATGTACACTGTAGTATACAGATTTTATGAGGAGGAAAAAGCAATTGGTCCCAACTGATATTTACATTGTGGTTCCAGTTGGCGTTCCCTGGTTAACTAAAGAGGAAACTAAAAAATTCCTCAGATTTTGGCACAAATGTCATATTCTAGTTACCCTGAGACACTTTCTCCTGTGCTCACAGTCGCCCCCTGCTGAGTAGTTCACTGTGCATGAGCTATCATCATGAGAAGTGAGGGAAGGGTAGGCCAAAAAAAATAAAGGTCACTTTTTTTTAAAATATTCTGGAATTAACAAAAAAAACAAATATCACATATTAAGCAAGAATTTTATTTCACACGCAATGACTAGTATAATACTGCTCCTATATACAAGAATATATATAATACTGCCCCCTATAGACTAGAATATAACTACTATTAAGGTATGTTCACATGGCTTATTTTCAGCCGTTTTTCGGGCTGTAAACGGCGCGAAAAACAGCAAAAGTTGCGGAGGCTTAACACCTCCAAATATCTACCTATTGATTTCAATGGGAAAAATGGCGTTCCGTTCCGACGGGGCGTTTTGTACGCGGCTGTTTTTAGAAACGGCGCGTAAAAAAGAAGTGCATGACACTTCTTGAGCCGTTTTTGAAGCCGTTTATCATTGTCTCAAAAGAAAAACGGCTCCAAAAACGGCCTATAATACTGCCTCCTATGTACAAGAATATAACTACTATAAAACTGCTCCTATATACAAGAATATAACTACTATAATACTGCCCCTTATATACAAGAATATAACTACTATAATACTGCCCCTATATACAAGAATATAACTACTATAATACTGCCCCTATATACAAGAATATAACTACTATAATACTGCCCCTTATATACAAGAATATAACTACTATAATACTGCCTCCTATATACAAGAATATAACTACTATAATACTGCCCCTATATACAAGAATATAACTACTATAATACTGCCCCTATATACAAGAATATAACTACTATAATATTGCCTCCTCTGTACAATAATAGAATTACTATAATACTGCTCCTATATACAAGAATATAACTACTATAATACTGCCCCCTATATACAAGAATATAACTACTATAATACTGCCCCTATATACAAGAATATAATGACTATAATACTGCCCCCTATGTACAAGAATATAACTACTATAATACTGCTCCTATATACAAGAATATAACTACTAGAATACTGCCCCTATATACAAGAATATATCTACTATAATACTGGCCCCTATATACAAGAATATAACTACTATAATACTGCCCCCAATATACAAGAATATAACTACTATAATACTGCCCCCTATATACAGGAATATAACTACTATGATACTGCCCCCTATATACAGGAATATAACTACTATAATACTGCCCTTATATACAAGAATATAACTACTATAATACTACCCCTATATACAAGAATATAACTACTATAATACTACCCCTATATACAAGAATATAACTACTATAATACTGCCCCTATATACAAGAATATAACTACTAGAATACTGCCCCTATATACAAGAATATAACTACTATAATACTGGCCCCTATATACAAGAATATAACTACTATAATACTGCCCCCAATATACAAGAATATAACTACTATAATACTGCCCCCTATATACAGGAATATAACTACTATGATACTGCCCCCTATATACAGGAATATAACTACTATAATACTGCCCTTATATACAAGAATATAACTACTATAATACTACCCCTATATACAAGAATATAACTACTATAATACTACCCCTATATACAAGAATATAACTACTATAATACTGCCCCTATATACAAGAATATAACTACTATAATACTGCCCCCTATATACAAGAATATAACTACTATAATACTGCCTCCTATATACAAGAATATAACTACTATAATACTGCCCCCAATATACAAGAATATAACTACTATAATACTGTTCCTATATACAAGAATATACCTACTATAATACTGCTCCTATATACAAGAATATAACTACTATAATACTGCCCCTATATACAAGAATATAACTACTATAATACTGCCCCCTATGTACAAGAATATAACTACAATACCGTCTCCTACATACAAGAATATAACTACTATAATACTGTCTCCTACGTTCAAGAATATAACTACTATAATACTGCCCCTATATACAAGAATATAACTACTATAATATTGCCTCCTCTGTACAAGAATAGAATTACTATAATACTGCTCCTATATACAAGAATATAACTACTATAATACTGCCCCCTATATACAAGAATATAACTACTATAATACTGCCCCTATATACAAGAATATAACTACTATAATACTGCCCCCTATGTACAAGAATATAACTACAATACCGTCTCCTATATACAAGAATATAACTACTATAATACTGCCCCTATATACAAGAATATAACTACTATAATACTGCCCCTATATACAAGAATATAACTACTACAGTATTGCCTCCTCTGTACAAGAATAGAATTACTATAATACTGCTCCTATATACAAGAATATAACTACTATTATACTGCCCCCTATATACAAGAATGTAACTACTATAATACTGCCCCTATATACAAGAATATAACTACTATAATACTGCCCCTATATACAAGAATATAACTACTATAATACTGCCCCTATATACAAGAATATAACTACTACAGTATTGCCTCCTCTGTACAAGAATAGAATTACTATAATACTGCTCCTATATACAAGAATATAACTACTATAATACTGCCCCCTATATACAAGAATGTAACTACTATAATACTGCCCCTATATACAAGAATATAACTACTATAATACTGCCCCTATATACAAGAATATAACTACTATAATACTGCCCCTATATACAAGAATATAACTACTATAATACTGCCCCTATATACAAGAATATAACTACTATAATACTGCCCCCTATATACAAGAATATAACTACAATAATACTGTCTCCTACGTTCAAGAATATAACTACTATAATACTGTCTCCTACGTTCAAGAATATAACTACTATAATACTGCCCCCTATATACAAGAATATAATTACTATAATACGGCCCCCATATACAAGAATATAACTACTATAATACGGCCCCCATATACAAGAATATAACTACTATAATACTGCCCCCTATATACAAGAATATAACTACTATAATACTGCCCCTATATACAAGAATATAACTACTATAATACTGCCCCCTATATACAGGAATATAACTACTATAATACTGCCCCAATATACAAGAATATAACTACTATAATACTGCCCCAATATACAAGAATATAACTACAATAATACTGTCTCCTACATACAAGAATATAACTACTATAATACTGTCTCCTACGTTCAAGAATATAACTACTATAATACTGCCCCCTATATACAAGAATATAATTACTATAATACGGCCCCCATATACAAGAATATAACTACTATAATACGGCCCCCATATACAAGAATATAACTACTATAATACTGCCCCCTATATACAAGAATATAATTACTATAATACGGCCCCCATATACAAGAATATAATTACTATAATACGGCCCCCATATACAAGAATATAACTACTATAATACTGCCCCCTATATACAAGAATATAACTACTATAATACTGCCCCCTATATACAAGAATATAACTACTATAATACTGCCCCTATATACAAGAATATAACTACTATAATACTGCCCCCTATATACAGGAATATAACTACTATAATACTGCCCCAATATACAAGAATATAACTACTATAATACTGCTCCTATATACAAGAATATAACTACTATAATACTGCCCCCTATATACAAGAATATAACTACTATAATACTGCCCCCTATATACAAGAATATAATTACTATAATACTGCCCCCTATATACAAGAATATAACTACTATAATACTGCCCCTATATACAAGAATATAACTACTATAATACTGCCCCCTATATACAGGAATATAACTACTATAATACTGCCCCAATATACAAGAATATAACTACTATAATACTGCCCCTATATACAAGAATATAACTACTATAATACTGCCCCCTATATACAAGAATATAACTACTATAATACTGCCCCCTATATACAAGAATATAATTACTATAATACTGCCCCCTATATACAAGAATATAACTACTATAATACTGCCCCTATATACAAGAATATAACTACTATAATACTGCCCCCTATATACAAGAATATAACTACTATAATACTGCCCCCTATATACAAGAATATAACTACTATAATACTGCTCCTATATACAAGAATATAACTACTATAATACTGCTCCTATAGACTAGAATATAACTACTATAATACTGCTCCTATAGACTAGAATATAACTCATACTGGACCCTATGGATATTAATATAACTGCTATCAGACTGAACCCACAAACAAAAATACACTATTATAAAACTGCCCCCTATAGACCAGAATAACATTACGGTAGCACTGATAATACCTTTTAATTCACATTTACCAAATGTAGATTCCTCAAAGTTGGGCATGCAGGGGCCACATTTCTGGCTGCCAGGAGGACACATTTCTCTGTTCTTCATCACACAATCCAGGTTTGAGAGACAGCGACTTTGCACTGCAATGAGACACTTCATCATCAGGAGACGTATATGTCATATGTCAGTTTAGTAGAAGACTCTTGGGCCCCATTCACACTTGTCGGAAATCTGACGATTAGTACCCGTATCCCATGCATGTGAGTGGGAGTTTTGCAACCCGTTCACATGCTATGGAACGATCATATTCCACAATCCGCTTTGAACGCAGCATACGTGGGGTTAACTGACGGCGATCAGGGGTTTTTCTGATCTCTGTGGAAAATCCGCATCGGAATACAGCAGGCGCAAAGTGGATGAGCGTTTCAACTAATCACATCCACGCGCTGTGGAAAATTTCAGCTGGCTGCCGGCTGTGCCGCTTTTTTTGTAGATAGACATTACTTCAAGAAAATGCATTTTCGTATTTTTTCTCTACGGCAAAACCCTAATGTAAACCCTACTTCTCCCAGAATGCAAGGAAGCATTCTCTGTGTAGTAGACATTGAGCCTGCTAAAAAATTTGACGTCATGCTGAGAGCTAACAGGAAATCAGCAGAATTTTTGCATCTCTGGTAGTGAACGGAGACACAATATAGCTCAAGCAACGCATGAACATGGCCGTATTACGGATCTGCGATGTACGAATCTGTAATATGGCGGCCGTAGAATTTTTTGCCCCATACTTTACTTTCATGTGCAATGGATTCCGTGAAAATCTGCAAGAAAAATTCACGGCATGCTCCATCGCATGACCTATTACGGAAGAGTTTCTCCGGAAGTATTGCGTCTAGTCTATAATATGGCGCCTCACCAGACGGTGGCACACAGAGTGCCTAAAGGCCCATAATAGAGACCCCATAGGACTTCTGTCTTGACATACATGGTCCGTGTGCGCGGCATTGATAATAGTTGGGTTGACACCTAGGATTACGCGATGGTGGATATAAAGAGGCCACGCGGGAATATTACTTCTACCCGTTGCATCTCAGGAGATGTAGTTCATCAACTCCTGGATTGCAGATCTCATCCCTGGTTTCCATGGTGCTTTTTTACCGACACACAATTATAGTTTCGACCCTTGACCGTGATAATACAACGTGACTTCTTTCATCTCAATGCTGTCACTCCACACGTACAAAACAGAAGATAATGCACTTGAACTTATTAGATTTTGCCCGGGGATGACGTTTTTGTGTTTCCTTGGCAACAGCATCTCAATACAGGAAATGGTTAGTGAGGTCAGACGAGGGGGGGGGGGTTGGGAAAAAGGAGATAACGAACAGGTAATAAAAAAAATAAATCCCCTACAATACGAAAATAAAAGGCAGGCTTACCTGCGACCGCGACCAGGAGCAAAATAACGTGAAGTCCAGCGATCACCATCCTGTCCTTATACTAACACATGAAGATGACCTCTCGGTAATACACGAACGTGGTGCCGCAGTCACATCAATACACGATACGATGCTACGTAAGCCCCAGCTATCCCTCTAATGTGCCCACACACCTGGTGACCGACCATATACAATATAATCTATAGGTGCATGCAACAGGTGGCCAGTGATCGTCTACAAGGCTCCAAATTCCTTATATTGCCCGCAGCGGAGAGGTCTGCATGTACTGCGGGGGTTAATATGGAAATGTAATTGCATAAAGTGAGATAAATAAAGGCGGAGAAGTGATACAGATGTTCTGACGTGACGGCAGAGGAGCGCAATTATTACACTACTTCTATACGACCGCTTCCGTACGGCGCTGCTACCTGTTCTTCTTTTCCCTAGCGGTCTCTATCCGTGATGTGACATACTCCCGAGCTGTCTAATCTGTCTCTTTTTGTCTCGTCTCTCTGTGTGCAGTCCTGGTGAGATGTTTACTTATCCTTGGCTCTGCGCACTGATATTTCTTTATGAATGGAGCGATGCGTGGGAGGGGGCGGTGTGTCGGTGCAGAGCCTGGTGTCATCCAAGAGGCAGCCCAATGGGATACAGACCTGTAAATGGCTTGTAACGCGCCTTCTCCTTTAACCCCGTAAAGGCTGTGTAAACCATCACAGCATTTTTTTTATTATTATTGTATTATATGTATATTGTTATTATAAGCACTTTTGTAATATACATTCATTAAAAATGGCGTACCGAGTTAGCGTTGCAGCTTCTTTGTATCCACTTTGCATAGAAGCTGCATAACGCCGTTGTAAGGCCCTGTTCACATCAGGTTGTAGTCTCCTGTCAGAGGTATACTAGACGTCAGGAGTCCTCCAAAAGAAAGCTGAAACGTGTCATACTGTATAGTTATACAGTGGGCTACGCTGCCCAACACCCCCCCCCCCCTCCCGGGCAGATTGCTACCTGATGCGCTATGTCTGGGGAACCCCCTTACGTCACTGTTCATAGTCCAGTGGCGGCGTGCTTTACACCATCCCATCCGATTCTTGCCATTGTGCTTGGTGATGTAAGGCTGGGTTCACACGTCGCAGTCAAAATGTTGTTTTTTTTTGCCGCGACCGCAGCAAAACTGGTATTATCGTGATTTATTTTAAAACTGAATCACAGCAAAATGGCGTTGTTTTGCAGCAAATAGCGAGAAAAAAAAAGAAACGCATTTTGATCATGACATATGAACCCCCAGTCGAAGGATTGCATGCAGCTGCTCAGCCATGGAAACTCATGACATGAAGCTCTCGGCCACAGTTTTTATTTTTATTTATTATGTCAGAGGAGGTTTGGACTCTGCAGCTATTAAGTCAGCAGAGCGTTGGCGACCTTTATGTACCATACGTCTCAGCACTCGGTGACCCGGCTCTGTATTTTTACGTGGTCTGCACTTCGTGGCTGAGTTGCTGTGGTTCCTATACGCTTCCACTTTACAATAATATCACTCACAGTTGATTCTGAAATATCTAGGAGGGAAGAAATGTCAGGAACAGACTTGTTAGGCTGGATTCACACGAGCGTTGCGTTTTTGCGCGCGCAAACAACGCGGCGGTTTGCGCGCGCAAACACCATTTGACAGCTGCGTGTGTCATCCGTGTCTGATGCGCGGCTGCGTGATTTTCGCGCAGCCGCCATCATAGAGATGAGTCTAGTCGACGCCCGTCACTGTCCAAGGTGCTGAAAGAGCTAACTCTTTCAGCACCCTCGAGAGTGAATGCCGTGAAAAAAAGAAAAAGTTCGTACTTACCGAGAACTTCCCGGCCGTTGCCTTGGTGACGCGTCCTTGGTGACGCGCCTCTCGACATCGGGCCCCACCTCCCTGGATGACGCGCCAGTCCATGTGACCGCTGCAGGCTGTGCTTGGCCTGTGATTGGCTGGAGCTGTCACTTGGCCTGAATTGTCATCCCGGGAGGTCAGACTGGAGGAAGACGCCGGGAGTTATCGGTAAGTCAGAACTTCGTTTTTTTTTTTTACAGGTTCATGTTTATTGGGATCGGTAGTCACTGTCCATGGTGCTGAAACAGTTTAAGGCCTCATTTACACGAGCGTATTATACGCGCGTGCGACGCGCGTGCTTTTCACGCGTGTCGTACGCACCTATAATAGTCTATGGGGCTGTTTAGACGATGCGTGAATTTTGCGCAGTGCGCGTGCGTTGCGTAAAACTCACGACATGTTCTAAAATCGTGCGTTTTTCGCGCATCACGCACCCATTGAAGTCAATGGGTGCGTGAAAACCACGCATGCCGCACGGAAGCACTTCCGTGCGAACTGCGTGATTCGCGCAAGAGCTGTCAAACTCCTGAATGTAAACAGAAAAGCACCACGTGCTTTTCTGTTTACAAACATCCAAACGGAGTGTCAAATTCGAGATGAGCGCACCGAACTTCACCGGGTTCGGCCAAACTCGTTTTGACCGAAACCGGTAAAAAATGTTCGGGTACGCGACGTCAGGAGACAGTCTCTGTCCACGGTGCTGAAAGCGTTAAACTGGTTCAGCACCATGGACAGTGACTTCCGCTCCGAAAATCCATGAACCTGTAAAAAAAAAAAGACGTTCTGACTTACCGATAACTCCGGTCCGACCTCCCGGGATGACAGTTAAGTCCAAGTGACAGCTGCAGCCAATCACAGGCCAAGCACAGGCTGCAGCCAATCACAGGCTGCAGCGGTCTCATGGACTGCGGCGTCATCCTGGGAGGTGGGGCCGGATGACGAGAGAGGGACGCGTCACCAAGGCAACGGCCGGGAGACCGGACTGGAGGAAGCAGGCAGTTCATGGTAAGTTTGAACATCTTTTTTTATTCACAGGTTGGTGTATATTGTGATCGGCATTCACTGTCGCGGGTGCTGAAAGAGTTACTGCTGATCAGTTAGCTCTTTCAGCACCTTGGACAGTGACGGGCGTCGACTAGCCTCATCTCTATGATGGCGGCTGCGCGAAAATCACGCAGCCGCGCATCATACACGGATGACACACGGAGCTGCCAAGTGCCTTTTGCGCGCGCAAAACGCAGCGTTTTTTGCGCGCGCAAAACGCACACGCTCGTGTAAATGAGGCCTAACTCTTTCTGCACCATGGACAGTGACTATCTCCTGACGTCGCGTACCGATAATTTTTTTTCCGGGTTCGCCCGAACCCGGTGAAGTTCGGTTTGCTTGTCCGGCTTCGCTAATCGCAAAGACACTCCGTTTGGATGTTCGGAAACAGAAAAGCACGTGGTGCTTTTCGGTTTACATTCATCCTTTTGACAGCTGTTGCGCAAACACGCAGTTCGCACGGAAGTGCTTCCGTGCGACATGCGTGGTTTTCACGCACCCATTGACTTCAATGGGTGCGTGATGCGTTGAAAACGCTGAATCAACGGACATGTCGTGAGTTTTTTGCAACGGAGCAACGCTGCGCAAAAAACGCTGCCATGTCTGCACGGCCCCATTGACTAATATAGCTACGGGCAACGCACGTGAAAATCACGCGCGTTGCACGCGCGTATTTTACGTTCGTCTGAATAAGCCCTTAGAACATGTTTTCAGTACGGGACAGTTGTCCTGCAGAAAGGCAGAGACTCCTAGCATCGTACATAACTATGATGCTAGGAGCCCGGCTCCCTGCACTGTGTTCGGTCCGGTACTTGCGGCCGAAATACGTCCGTCAATTACGGACGTAATTAGTGTGTGCACATACCCTAAGAGGGGTGTCCCAATACTTTTGTCCATATAGTGTAGAAAGATCACCCCACCACACTATGATAGATTACAATACTATTACTACATACAATCTGTTACTCTCTGCTATCAGACATTTCAGGCTGCGGAGAAGCTGACTAGCGTTAATGAACTATCCCTGCCCCCATATTGCATTTACATACTATTGTATAATAGTCACTGTATTATAACATTTCCATTGTAGGTGTACTGCGCCTTTAAGAGACGAGCAGAAACAGCAGGGCAGAGTAACTGCAGCGCAGGTTTGGGACATAGGTGTGTAGAAGAATGGCAGGATGGTAAGTTCATGATCTATATAGAGTAGTGAAAAGAATAAATCTTGTGTCATGCTATGCGCAGGTGTCAGAAGAGAATAGAGATGTGGGGAATGAACAGACAACCGTGCGGGGGGAACGCTCTAAAATACAATGACTGCGGAACAATCACAATAGATATTAATAATCTCCGGCTGAGAGGGCAACTAAATCCTAAAAAACTGGAAAAGGAACTTTTTAACTACAATTGTAAAGCATACTTAAAGGAATACTCCAGGCAAAACTGATACTTATGTCTGGTGCAGGAGCTGAGGGGGCGGAGCATGACACAAATATTCATCACGTCATGCACCGCCCCCTCAGGGCCTGCACTAAACACAACACTCTAGATGCAGGAAGGAGGGGGCAGAGGCTATAAAGCAATATGACTGCAGAATCAGACTACACAGGGTTTATTGGTAGTCCTGTAACTGTGGAGACATATAGGTCTGCATAGAAGCTGTATACACAAAATATTTAACCAAGAATATTTGCAAGGTTGCTTCCGTAAAAAAAAAAAAATGCACAAAATATTCAAGTGAATATTATAATACAAGACACTGCCCACGGACATGTGTTTACTGGAAACAGAGGATATAATAAATGTATGCGGCATAAAACAAGACCATGGTTTATATCTTTGAGAGATAAACACAAAAAATACCTGCTAAATATGTAATAGAAACACAAACTATTTATTCATCAAAGACACATAACAAAGTCACTACTAATAAACAGATAAAGTAACATTAATGCCAGAAAAGTTACATAACAAAAATCACCTCCATAAAATAATAGAACACATAAATCCATGTAAATATAGAAGGTTTTCTAGAACGTTTTGCTCCAGGGAAAATATTTCTGGATGATTAAAATTGAAGTCTTTTTATCAGTCTTGGAAAAAGTCTAAAAAAAGAAAGTCAAACAGATTCAAAGTTCTTAATCCACCTCCTCAATGGTGGGCCCAGATCTGCCCCCTTCTCTGGCCTGTGCCCCGTCGCTGGAGCCGGGCATTCCTCCTGGCATACCTCCCTGGTACATCTTGGTGATGATGGGTTGGCACACCTTCTCCAGCTCCTTCTGCCGATGGGTATACTCGTCTTTCTCAGCGTGTTGGTTGTTCTCCAGCCAGGTAATGGTCTCCTTACACTTGTCCGAGATGATCGTCTTCTCTTCATCACTAATCTTCCCTTTCATGTTCTCGTCTTCCACCGTGCTCTTCATGTTGAAGGCGTAGGACTCAAGGGAGTTTTTAGCAGTGGTTTTCTCTCTCTGGGCATCATCATCGGCTTTGTATTTCTCGGCATCTTGCAGCATCTTCTCGATCTCCTCTTTGCTCAGTCGGCCTTTGTCGTTTGTAATTGTGATCTTGTTCTGTTTGCCTGAGCTCTTGTCCACCGCAGACACGTTGAGGATACCGTTAGCATCTATATCGAAGGTCACCTCAATTTGGGGAACACCTCGAGGAGCCGGGGGGATGCCACTCAGTTCAAATTTACCCAACAGGTTGTTGTCCTTGGTCATGGCTCTCTCACCCTCGTACACCTGAATGAGGACACCCGGCTGGTTGTCGGAGTAGGTGGTGAACACTTGGGTCTGCTTGGTAGGGATGGTCGTGTTGCGTTTGATGAGGACGGTCATGACCCCTCCAGCTGTCTCCAGGCCCAAAGACAAAGGAGCCACATCTAGGAGAAGGAGGTCCTGCACGTTCTCAGACTTGTCTCCCATGAGGATGGCGGCCTGGACAGCAGCCCCATAGGCCACAGCTTCATCTGGATTGATGCTTTTGTTTAGCTCTCGTCCGTTGAAGAAGTCCTGCAGCAGCTTCTGCACCTTGGGGATACGTGTGGAGCCTCCCACCAGGACAATTTCATGGATTTGTGACTTGTCTAGCTTGGCATCGCGCAGGGCTTTCTCAACAGGCTCCAGGGTACCGCGGAAGAGGTCAGAACACAGCTCCTCAAAGCGGGCCCTGGTGACGGAGGTGTAGAAGTCAATGCCCTCATAAAGGGAGTCAATCTCCATGCTTGCCTGGGTGCTGGAGGACAGGGTACGCTTGGCTCTCTCACAGGCGGTCCTCAGTCTCCGCAGGGCCCTCTTGTTTTGGGTAATGTCCTTTTTATGTTTGCGTTTGAATTCTTCCACGAAGTGGTTAACCATTCTGTTATCAAAGTCCTCCCCGCCCAGATGAGTGTCACCCGCCGTGGCCTTTACCTCAAAAATGCCATCATCAATGGTGAGAATGGAGACATCGAAGGTGCCACCTCCCAGGTCAAAAATGAGGACGTTGCGCTCCCCACGGGATCCCTTGTCCAGACCGTATGCGATGGCGGCCGCTGTAGGTTCATTGATGATTCTCAGCACGTTGAGTCCGGCGATGACACCGGCGTCTTTGGTGGCCTGTCGCTGGGAGTCGTTGAAGTACGCTGGCACGGTGACGACAGCATTGGTGACTTGTTGACCCAGGTAAGCCTCCGCCGTCTCCTTCATCTTCAGCAGCACCATAGAGGAGATCTCCTCAGGGAAGAACGTCTTCTGCTCTCCTTTATGCTCCACTTTCATCTTGGGCTTTCCCCCATCACTCACCACCTGGAAGGGCCAGTACTTCATGTCAGACTGCACAACCGGATCCTGGAACTTTCTGCCAATCAGCCTCTTGGCATCAAACACTGTGTTCTGGGGGTTGAGTGCCACCTGGTTCTTGGCAGCGTCTCCAATCAGTCTCTCTGTGTCAGTGAAGGCCACGTAGCTGGGGGTGGTGCGGTTTCCTTGGTCGTTGGCGATGATCTCCACTTTGCCATGCTGGAAGACCCCCACACAGGAGTAGGTGGTGCCCAGGTCAATTCCAATCGCCACTCCTTTAGGTGCCATCTTCTCTCAGGATGAGTGAGCTGGAAGTGTCAGGTGGATCAGTGCAGGTCGCAGCTTCTTGGTGATCGTTTCTGCTGAGGTTGCGCTTTGCAGCTCGTGTATCAATATACGAGTATTATCAGTAACTGCTGCTCCGTACTGCACGCCGTCTATATATGTGTGTACAGTGTAGAAACGTCACCTAGCTTCTAACCAATCACATCGCAGTCTTCACCAGGCTGCCTGCGTCGCTTAGCAATTCTCCCGAACTTTCCCGAGTGTTCCCTGCAGACCAGCCAATCACCGAGCAGCTTTACACATAAACGACGGAATGTTCGCGAGCGTTCTAGTAAAGCTGAAAATCCGTCCAATCAGCGGCGGCGGCTGCTAGTGACGTCACGGGTCTGGGAGAATTTTCGCGATGATTCCAGCTGGGCAAAGCGCTCGTCAGTCAGAACTACTCAGCCAATCAGCTCGAGCAAGGGGCGGACCTTTTGATAAAGTTCGGGAAGCGTCTCGAACATTCCCGGTATAGAGAAAAATTTCGCGATTATTCCGAGCAGAGCTGTCAGTCAGAGAACTCCTCTGCCGCTAGACATGATGACATAACGCTTAATAGCTCGAGAAAAGTCTAGGAAGAATGGATACAGTGTGATTGTATTTAATACTAGGTAATGGAAATCATGTAGTGAGCGTGCGCAGAGCTACTGCCATTTTGATGAACTACAGGTGCCAGCATGCCAAGTTTCATGTCTTATATTTAGGTGGGTGAGATGTGTGGCCTCCTTGGATTAAAGCTCCGTCCAAACGCTTATTTTCACCTGGAGCAACGGTTGCAGGGAAAATGTATAAAATGAATGGACAAGATGTTCACCAAAATGTCGGCTGCTCACTGTTCTGGCTCATAGGATTCCAGAGCGGGTACCCCCTGTATGACGTCCTGGCATAACAAAATAACAGCCCCTCTAAGGCCAGTCTCACACAAGCATAGGACGGCTAAAAAATCCTGACCCGACCGTGGGTCTGATCCCCCGAACTCATAGCATCATGTGCCTATGCCGAAATGTGGCCATAATGGGGCGCAGAAATGCACCTGTATTACACTTGTGTGAAACTGGCCTGAGGCTCTGTGTGCACCTCAGTATATTCCCTCGTCTCGTGTGTGTACACCTCAGTATATTCCCTCGTCTGTGTACACCTCAGTATATTCCCTCGTCTCGTCTGCGTACACCTCAGTATATTGTCTCGTCTGCGTACACCTCAGTATATTCCCTCGTCTCGTCTGCGTGCACCTCAGTATATTCCCTCGTCTCGTCTGCGTGCACCTCAGTATATTCCCTCGTCTCGTCTGCGTACACCTCAGTATATTCCCTCGTCTCGTCTGTGAACACCTCAGTATATTCCCTCGTCTCGTCTGTGTACACCTCAGTATATTCCCTCGTCTCGTCTGTGAACACCTCAGTATATTCCCTCGTCTCGTCTGCGTACACCTCAGTATATTCCCTCGTCTCGTCTGCGTACACCTCAGTATATTCCCTCGTCTCGTCTGCGTACACCTCAGTATATTCCCTCGTCTCGTCTGTGCACACCTCAGTATATTCCCTCGTCTCGTCTGCGTACACCTCAGTATATTCCCTCGTCTCGTCTGTGTACACCTCAGTATATTCCCTCGTCTCGTCTGTGTACACCTCAATATATTCCCTCGTCTCGTCTGTGTACACCTCAGTATATTCCCTCGTCTCGTCTGTGTATACCCCAGTATATTCCCTCGTCTCGTCTGTGTACACCTCAGTATATTCCCTCGTCTCGTCTGTGTACACCTCAGTATATTCCCTCGTCTCGTCTGTGTACACCTCAGTATATTCCCTCATCTCGTCTGTGTGCACCTCAGTATATTCCCTCGTCTCGTCTGTGTACACCTCAGTATATTCCCTCGTCTCGTCTGCGTACACCTCAGTATATTCCCTCGTCTCGTCTGTGTACACCTCAGTATATTCCCTCGTCTCGTCTGTGTACACCTCAGTATATTCCCTCGTCTCATCTGTGAACACCTCAGTATATTCCCTCGTCTCGTCTGCGTGCACCTCAGTATATTCCCTCGTCTGTGTACACCTCAGTATATTCCCTCGTCTCGTCTTTGTACATCTCAGTATATTCCCTCGTCTCGTCTGCGTACACCTCAGTATATTGTCTCGTCTGTGTACACCTCAGTATATTCCCTCGTCTGTGTACACCTCAGTATATTCCCTCGTCTCGTCTGCGTGCACCTCAGTATATTCCCTCGTCTCGTCTGCGTGCACCTCAGTATATTCCCTCGTCTCGTCTGCGTACACCTCAGTATATTCCCTCGTCTCGTCTGCGTACACCTCAGTATATTCCCTCGTCTCGTCTGCGTACACCTCAGTATATTCCCTCGTCTCGTCTGCGTACACCTCAGTATATTCCCTCGTCTCGTCTGTGAACACCTCAGTATATTCCCTCGTCTCGTCTGTGTACACCTCAGTATATTCCCTCGTCTCGTCTGTGAACACCTCAGTATATTCCCTCGTCTCGTCTGTGAACACCTCAGTATATTCCCTCGTCTCGTCTGTGAACACCTCAGTATATTCCCTCGTCTCGTCTGTGAACACCTCAGTATATTCCCTCGTCTCGTCTGTGTACACCTCAGTATATTCCCTCGTCTCGTCTGTGTACACCTCAGTATATTCCCTCGTCTCGTCTGCGTACACCTCAGTATATTCCCTCGTCTGTGTACACCTCAGTATATTCCCTCATCTCGTCTGTGTACACCTCAGTATATTCCCTCGTCTCGTCTGTGTACACCTCAGTATATTCCCTCGTCTCGTCTGCGTACACCTCAGTATATTCCCTCGTCTCGTCTGCGTACACCTCAGTATATTCCCTCGTCTCGTCTGTGCACACCTCAGTATATTCCCTCGTCTCGTCTGCGTACACCTCAGTATATTCCCTCGTCTCGTCTGTGTACACCTCAGTATATTCCCTCGTCTCGTCTGTGTACACCTCAATATATTCCCTCGTCTCGTCTGTGTACACCTCAGTATATTCCCTCGTCTCGTCTGTGTATACCTCAGTATATTCCCTCGTCTCGTCTGTGTACACCTCAGTATATTCCCTCGTCTCGTCTGTGTACACCTCAGTATATTCCCTCGTCTCGTCTGTGTACACCTCAGTATATTCCCTCATCTCGTCTGTGTGCACCTCAGTATATTCCCTCGTCTCGTCTGTGTACACCTCAGTATATTCCCTCGTCTCGTCTGCGTACACCTCAGTATATTCCCTCGTCTCGTCTGTGTACACCTCAGTATATTCCCTCGTCTCGTCTGTGTACACCTCAGTATATTCCCTCGTCTCATCTGTGAACACCTCAGTATATTCCCTCGTCTCGTCTGCGTGCACCTCAGTATATTCCCTCGTCTGTGTACACCTCAGTATATTCCCTCGTCTCGTCTTTGTACATCTCAGTATATTCCCTCGTCTCGTCTGCGTACACCTCAGTATATTGTCTCGTCTGTGTACACCTCAGTATATTCCCTCGTCTGTGTACACCTCAGTATATTCCCTCGTCTCGTCTGTGTACACCTCAGTATATTCCCTCGTCTCGTCTGCGTACACCTCAGTATATTCCCTCGTCTCGTCTGCGTACACCTCAGTATATTCCCTCGTCTCGTCTGTGTACACCTCAGTATATTCCCTCGTCTGTGTACACCTCAGTATATTCCCTCCTCTCGTCTGCGTACACCTCAGTATATTCCCTCGTCTCGTCTGCGTACACCTCAGTATATTCCCTCGTCTCGTCTGCGTACACCTCAGTATATTCCCTCGTCTCGTCTGCGTACACCTCAGTATATTCCCTCGTCTCGTCTGCGTACACCTCAGTATATTCCCTCCTCTCGTCTGCGTACACCTCAGTATATTCCCTCGTCTCGTCTGCGTACACCTCAGTATATTCCCTCGTCTCGTCTGCGTACACCTCAGTATATTCCCTCGTCTCGTCTGCGTACACCTCAGTATATTCCCTCGTCTCGTCTGCGTACACCTCAGTATATTCCCTCGTCTCGTCTGCGTACACCTCAGTATATTCCCTCCTCTCGTCTGCGTACACCTCAGTATATTCCCTCGTCTCGTATGTGTACACCTCAGTATATTCCCTCATCTCGTCTGCGTACACCTCAGTATATTCCCTCGTCTCGTCTGTGTACACCTCAGTATATTCCCTCGTTTCATCTGTGAACACCTCAGTATATTCCCTCGTCTCGTCTGCGTACACCTCAGTATATTCCCTCGTCTCATCTGTGAACACCTCAGTATATTCCCTCGTCTCGTCTGCGTGCACCTCAGTATATTCCCTCGTCTGTGTACACCTCAGTATATTCCCTCGTCTCGTCTTTGTACATCTCAGTATATTCCCTCGTCTCGTCTGCGTACACCTCAGTATATTGTCTCGTCTGTGTACACCTCAGTATATTCCCTCGTCTGTGTACACCTCAGTATATTCCCTCGTCTCGTCTGCGTACACCTCAGTATATTCCCTCGTCTTGTCTGCGTACACCTCAGTATATTCCCTCCTCTCGTCTGTGAACACCTCAGTATATTCCCTCGTCTCGTCTGTGTACACCTCAGTATATTCCCTCGTCTCGTCTGTGTACACCTCAGTATATTCCCTCGTCTCGTCTGTGTACACCTCAGTATATTCCCTCGTCTGTGAACACCTCAGTATATTCCCTCGTCTCGTCTGTGTACACCTCAGTATATTCCCTCGTCTCGTCTGTGTACACCTCAGTATATTCCCTCATCTCGTCTGTGTGCACCTCAGTATATTCCCTCGTCTCGTCTGTGTACACCTCAGTATATTCCCTCCTCTCGTCTGCGTACACCTCAGTATATTCCCTCGTCTCGTCTGTGTACACCTCAGTATATTCCCTCGTCTCATCTGTGAACACCTCAGTATATTCCCTCGTCTCGTCTGCGTGCACCTCAGTATATTCCCTCGTCTGTGTACACCTCAGTATATTCCCTCGTCTCTGTACATCTCAGTATATTCCCTCGTCTCGTCTGCGTACACCTCAGTATATTGTCTCGTCTGTGTACACCTCAGTATATTCCCTCGTCTGTGTACACCTCAGTATATTCCCTCGTCTGTGTACACCTCAGTATATTCCCTCGTCTCGTCTGCGTACACCTCAGTATATTCCCTCGTCTCGTCTGCGTACACCTCAGTATATTCCCTCGTCTGTGTACACCTCAGTATATTCCCTCGTCTCGTCTTTGTACATCTCAGTATATTCCCTCGTCTCGTCTGCGTACACCTCAGTATATTGTCTCGTCTGTGTACACCTCAGTATATTCCCTCGTCTGTGTACACCTCAGTATATTCCCTCGTCTCGTCTGCGTGCACCTCAGTATATTCCCTCGTCTCGTCTGCGTGCACCTCAGTATATTCCCTCGTCTCGTCTGCGTACACCTCAGTATATTCCCTCGTCTCGTCTGCGTACACCTCAGTATATTCCCTCGTCTCGTCTGCGTACACCTCAGTATATTCCCTCGTCTCGTCTGCGTACACCTCAGTATATTCCCTCGTCTCGTCTGTGAACACCTCAGTATATTCCCTCGTCTCGTCTGTGTACACCTCAGTATATTCCCTCGTCTCGTCTGTGAACACCTCAGTATATTCCCTCGTCTCGTCTGTGAACACCTCAGTATATTCCCTCGTCTCGTCTGTGAACACCTCAGTATATTCCCTCGTCTCGTCTGTGAACACCTCAGTATATTCCCTCGTCTCGTCTGTGTACACCTCAGTATATTCCCTCGTCTCGTCTGTGTACACCTCAGTATATTCCCTCGTCTCGTCTGCGTACACCTCAGTATATTCCCTCGTCTGTGTACACCTCAGTATATTCCCTCATCTCGTCTGTGTACACCTCAGTATATTCCCTCGTCTCGTCTGTGTACACCTCAGTATATTCCCTCGTCTCGTCTGCGTACACCTCAGTATATTCCCTCGTCTCGTCTGCGTACACCTCAGTATATTCCCTCGTCTCGTCTGTGCACACCTCAGTATATTCCCTCGTCTCGTCTGCGTACACCTCAGTATATTCCCTCGTCTCGTCTGTGTACACCTCAGTATATTCCCTCGTCTCGTCTGTGTACACCTCAATATATTCCCTCGTCTCGTCTGTGTACACCTCAGTATATTCCCTCGTCTCGTCTGTGTATACCTCAGTATATTCCCTCGTCTCGTCTGTGTACACCTCAGTATATTCCCTCGTCTCGTCTGTGTACACCTCAGTATATTCCCTCGTCTCGTCTGTGTACACCTCAGTATATTCCCTCATCTCGTCTGTGTGCACCTCAGTATATTCCCTCGTCTCGTCTGTGTACACCTCAGTATATTCCCTCGTCTCGTCTGCGTACACCTCAGTATATTCCCTCGTCTCGTCTGTGTACACCTCAGTATATTCCCTCGTCTCGTCTGTGTACACCTCAGTATATTCCCTCGTCTCATCTGTGAACACCTCAGTATATTCCCTCGTCTCGTCTGCGTGCACCTCAGTATATTCCCTCGTCTGTGTACACCTCAGTATATTCCCTCGTCTCGTCTTTGTACATCTCAGTATATTCCCTCGTCTCGTCTGCGTACACCTCAGTATATTGTCTCGTCTGTGTACACCTCAGTATATTCCCTCGTCTGTGTACACCTCAGTATATTCCCTCGTCTCGTCTGTGTACACCTCAGTATATTCCCTCGTCTCGTCTGCGTACACCTCAGTATATTCCCTCGTCTCGTCTGCGTACACCTCAGTATATTCCCTCGTCTCGTCTGTGTACACCTCAGTATATTCCCTCGTCTGTGTACACCTCAGTATATTCCCTCCTCTCGTCTGCGTACACCTCAGTATATTCCCTCGTCTCGTCTGCGTACACCTCAGTATATTCCCTCGTCTCGTCTGCGTACACCTCAGTATATTCCCTCGTCTCGTCTGCGTACACCTCAGTATATTCCCTCGTCTCGTCTGCGTACACCTCAGTATATTCCCTCCTCTCGTCTGCGTACACCTCAGTATATTCCCTCGTCTCGTCTGCGTACACCTCAGTATATTCCCTCGTCTCGTCTGCGTACACCTCAGTATATTCCCTCGTCTCGTCTGCGTACACCTCAGTATATTCCCTCGTCTCGTCTGCGTACACCTCAGTATATTCCCTCGTCTCGTCTGCGTACACCTCAGTATATTCCCTCCTCTCGTCTGCGTACACCTCAGTATATTCCCTCGTCTCGTATGTGTACACCTCAGTATATTCCCTCATCTCGTCTGCGTACACCTCAGTATATTCCCTCGTCTCGTCTGTGTACACCTCAGTATATTCCCTCGTTTCATCTGTGAACACCTCAGTATATTCCCTCGTCTCGTCTGCGTACACCTCAGTATATTCCCTCGTCTCATCTGTGAACACCTCAGTATATTCCCTCGTCTCGTCTGCGTGCACCTCAGTATATTCCCTCGTCTGTGTACACCTCAGTATATTCCCTCGTCTCGTCTTTGTACATCTCAGTATATTCCCTCGTCTCGTCTGCGTACACCTCAGTATATTGTCTCGTCTGTGTACACCTCAGTATATTCCCTCGTCTGTGTACACCTCAGTATATTCCCTCGTCTCGTCTGCGTACACCTCAGTATATTCCCTCGTCTTGTCTGCGTACACCTCAGTATATTCCCTCCTCTCGTCTGTGAACACCTCAGTATATTCCCTCGTCTCGTCTGTGTACACCTCAGTATATTCCCTCGTCTCGTCTGTGTACACCTCAGTATATTCCCTCGTCTCGTCTGTGTACACCTCAGTATATTCCCTCGTCTGTGAACACCTCAGTATATTCCCTCGTCTCGTCTGTGTACACCTCAGTATATTCCCTCGTCTCGTCTGTGTACACCTCAGTATATTCCCTCATCTCGTCTGTGTGCACCTCAGTATATTCCCTCGTCTCGTCTGTGTACACCTCAGTATATTCCCTCCTCTCGTCTGCGTACACCTCAGTATATTCCCTCGTCTCGTCTGTGTACACCTCAGTATATTCCCTCGTCTCATCTGTGAACACCTCAGTATATTCCCTCGTCTCGTCTGCGTGCACCTCAGTATATTCCCTCGTCTGTGTACACCTCAGTATATTCCCTCGTCTCTGTACATCTCAGTATATTCCCTCGTCTCGTCTGCGTACACCTCAGTATATTGTCTCGTCTGTGTACACCTCAGTATATTCCCTCGTCTGTGTACACCTCAGTATATTCCCTCGTCTGTGTACACCTCAGTATATTCCCTCGTCTCGTCTGCGTACACCTCAGTATATTCCCTCGTCTCGTCTGCGTACACCTCAGTATATTCCCTCGTCTCGTCTGCGTACACCTCAGTATATTCCCTCGTCTCGTCTGTGTACACCTCAGTATATTCCCTCCTCTGTGTACACCTCAGTATATTCCCTCCTCTCGTCTGCGTACACCTCAGTATATTCCCTCGTCTCGTCTGCGTACACCTCAGTATATTCCCTCGTCTCGTCTGCGTACACCTCAGTATATTCCCTCGTCTCGTCTGCGTACACCTCAGTATATTCCCTCGTCTCGTCTGCGTACACCTCAGTATATTCCCTCCTCTCGTCTGCGTACACCTCAGTATATTCCCTCGTCTCGTCTGCGTACACCTCAGTATATTCCCTCGTCTCGTCTGCGTACACCTCAGTATATTCCCTCGTCTCGTCTGCGTACACCTCAGTATATTCCCTCCTCTCGTCTGCGTACACCTCAGTATATTCCCTCCTCTCGTCTGCGTACACCTCAGTATATTCCCTCGTCTCGTCTGCGTACACCTCAGTATATTCCCTCGTCTCGTCTACGTACACCTCAGTATATTCCCTCGTCTCGTCTGCGTACACCTCAGTATATTCCCTCGTCTCGTCTGCGTACACCTCAGTATATTCCCTCGTCTCGTCTGTGTACACCTCAGTATATTCCCTCCTCTCGTCTGCGTACACCTCAGTATATTCCCTCGTCTCGTCTGCGTACACCTCAGTATATTCCCTCGTCTCGTCTGCGTACACCTCAGTATATTCCCTCATCTCGTCTGTGTACACCTCAGTATATTCCCTCGTCTCATCTGTGAACACCTCAGTATATTCCCTCGTCTCGTCTGCGTACACCTCAGTATATTCCCTCGTCTCATCTGTGAACACCTCAGTATATTCCCTTGTCTCGTCTGCGTGCACCTCAGTATATTCCCTCGTCTCATCTGTGAACACCTCAGTATATTCCCTCGTCTCGTCTGCGTGCACCTCAGTATATTCCCTCGTCTGTGTACACCTCAGTATATTCCCTCGTCTCGTCTTTGTACATCTCAGTATATTCCCTCGTCTCGTCTGCGTACACCTCAGTATATTGTCTCGTCTGTGTACACCTCAGTATATTCCCTCGTCTGTGTACACCTCAGTATATTCCCTCGTCTCGTCTGTGTACACCTCAGTATATTCCCTCGTCTCGTCTGCGTACACCTCGGTACATTCCCTCGTCTCGTCTGCGTACACATCAGTATATTCCCTCGTCTCGTCTGCGTACACCTCAGTATATTCCCTCGTCTTGTCTGCGTACACCTCAGTATATTCCCTCCTCTCGTCTGTGAACACCTCAGTATATTCCCTCGTCTCGTCTGTGTACACCTCAGTATATTCCCTTGTCTCGTCTGCGTACACCTCAGCATATTCCCCCGTCTCGTCTGTGTGCACCTCAGTATATTCCCTCGTCTGTGTACACCTCCGTATATTCCCTCGTCTTGTCTGTGTACACCTCAGTATATTCCCTCGTCTCGTCTGTGTACACCTCAGTATATTCCCTCGTCTGTGTACACCTCAGTATATTCCCTCGTCTCGTCTGCGTACACCTCAGTATATTCCCTCGTCTTATCTGTGAACACCTCAGTATATTCCCTCGTCTGTGTACACCTCAGTATATTCCCTCGTCTGTGTACACCTCAGTATATTCCCTCGTCTGTGTACACCTCAGTATATTCCCTCGTCTTATCTGTGAACACCTCAGTATATTCCCTCGTCTGTGTACACCTCAGTATATTCCCTCGTCTCGTCTGCGTACACCTCAGTATATTCCCTCGTCTCATCTGTAAACACCTCAGTATATTCCCTCTTCTCGTCTGCGTGCACCTCAGTATATTCCCTCGTCTGTGTACACCTCAGTATATTCCCTCGTCTCGTCTGCGTACACCTCAGTATATTCCCTCGTCTTGTCTGCGTACACCTCAGTATATTCCCTCGTCTCGTCTGTGTACACCTCAGTATATTCCCTCGTCTCGTCTGTGTACACCTCAGTATATTCCCTCGTCTGTGTACACCTCAGTATATTCCCTCGTCTCGTCTGCGTACACCTCAGTATATTCCCTCGTCTCGTCTGCGTGCACCTCAGTATATTCCGCTCGTCTCGTCTGTGTACACCTCAGTATATTCCCTCGTCTTGTCTGCGTGCACCTCAGTATATTCCCTCGTCTCGTCTGTGTACACCTCAGTATATTCCCTCGTCTCGTCTGCGTACACCTCAGTATATTCCCTCGTCTCGTCTGCGTACACCTCAGTATATTCCCTCCTCTCGTCTGTGTACACCTCAGTATATTCCCTCGTCTCGTCTGCGTACACCTCAGTATATTCCCTCCTCTCGTCTGTGTACACCTCAGTATATTCCCTCGTCTCGGGTACTGGATTATTCCCGGCTCTTCCCAGTACCCCTGGTGGCAGTGGGTACCGGGGTAATAAAGGGGGGTACGTGCTAGCCTTTTTAGAGACTAAGGCCAAGTTCACACAGAGTTTTTTTACACTTTTTTTGATGCGGAAACCGCGTCGGAAAACGTGCCAAAAAACGTCCGAAAATGCCTCCCATTGTTTTCAATGAGAGGCGGAGGCGTTTTTTTCCTGCGAGCGGAAAAAACCGCTTGCGGGAAAAAGACGCGACATGCCCTATCTTCGGGCGTTTACGTGTCTGACCTCCCATTGACATCAATGGGAGGCAGAGAAAGAGTATTTTGCTACGTTTTTGCCCGTGGCGCTCAATGGGCACGAGTGAAAAACGGCGTGCAGGCAGAATTTTCTGCCTGCAAAAAACTCAGTGTGAACATACCCTAACACTCCGTCCTGCCTTAGTAATGGACGCTGTTAATCAGAGAGCGGCTATTACTAAGGCAGTAGTATGAGGCTCTGTCACCAGTTTATAAGTGCCCCATCTCCTACCTAATCGGATAGGCACTGTAATGCAGATAACAAGTTTTTTATTTTTTTTTAACGTATATTTTTGTCCGTGTTACGCCAATTTTTAGTTTTATGCTAATTTGTTCTAAATGCCCAACTTGGCGTTTTTTTTACTTTTGACCAAGTGGGCGTTGCGGAGAGATGTGTATGACGCTGACCAATCAGCGTCATACACTTCTCTTCATTCATGTCCAGCTGCACTCACAGCACAGCGTGATCTCGCGAGATCACGCTGTGCTGTCACTTACTTCCTCATTAACTTTACCGGAGTGTCGGGAGAATGAAAAGTGTCGGGTAACTAAACGTTCGACAAACTTCTGACATGTCATAGTGACATGTCAGAAGTTTTGATTGGTGGGGGTCTGAGCGCTGAGACCACCAAACGAAGCGGCAGAAGTGCTCGTATGAGATCTCAGCTGCTTCGTTTCTGTTCGGCTTTTTCCGGAAAGCCGATGTATTTGAGCACGGGCTCATAGACTTTCTATTGCGCTCGTACTCCGATACATTGATTTACGGAAAAAGCCAAACAGAAACGAAGCGGCTGAGCGATCACTCGAGTGATTCTGCCACTTTGTTTTTTTTTTTTCTTTATCAAGATTTTTATTTCGAAAATATAACAGCATATAAAACATTTCACATATTTGCCAAAAAATTTGCACGCAGTGCAATATACAAACTTTCACATGGTAAGAGCAGGATATAAAATATATAAACATCATTAGGAGGTAGCCTCCCAACCATCAATGATTGAATATAAGTTGAAATGTAATGGTACTAACTATACCATGTTTACATCAAAATAGTGCAGTAGTCAGGGGAACAGTCCCCAGTGAAATAAGATTTGGTACGTATAAGTGCACACAAATGTGATATCACACAAACACAAGACACTAGACAACAGAGGGAAACACATACAGACAGAGCGCACGGAGTAAGGTCATATAATTCGTTCAGAACATTCCATCTAACCAGAGAGGTAGATCAGCACCACCCCGGAATCCAGACCACACTGCCCAAGTTTGGACAAAGATCACAGATTTGCCCCTATCCGCGGACAGCAACTCCTCCATCCTCATAATCCCGTTCACCTCCGTTACCCATTCCTTCAGAGAAGGTACAGCATGAGACTTCCAGTGACGAGGTATCACTGTTCTCGCCGCAGTGAGGAAATGCCTAACTGCCACTTTGTTTTAACGATTGGTGGGGGTTTCAATACTTGGATCCCCACCAATCAAAACTTCTGACATGTCACTATGATATGTCAGAAGTTTGTCGAACGTTTAGTTACACTTTAAAGTTTAAAAAACAAAAAATGCTGTTCAGCGAAGTAGTCCGCCGAATCCGACGTAGTCCAAAGCGATCCTAGGGAACCTGTAAAAAAGCACAAACACCACATTAATAAACAAATAATACCGCGCACTGCTTGTTTTTAGCCGTTAAAACACAATTGGTATCGCCATGTCCATAAACGTCCAAATTATTACCATATAACATTATTCATCCTGCACAATGAACGCCGTAAAAAAAACCCTGCCAGGATTGCCCGAAAACCTGCAACGAATCATGATGTGTGAATACAGGTAAAAATCCTAGACTATTGACCCAGAGAATGAAAGAGGTTTTCCGAGTTATTTAAAAAATTGCCCAATGTAGGAGGGATGCATAAAAAAAAAAAGAGCCATTACTCACCTCACAGATCCATGTTGTTCCAGTGCCGCTGCTTCCGTTCCTCCCCGCCGCTGTGTGTAGACATAGCTGCAGTGATGGTGTACCTGTATACCCACGTGATCGCTGCAGTCAAGCACCGGCCTCAGCGATCATGTGCCGTATACCTACTGAGACCAGTGATTGGCTGCAGCGATCATGTGTGTATAGCACATCATCGCCGCACCTATGTCAATACACAGCGGCGGGGAGGAACGGAAGCAGCGCCACTGGAACGATGGGGATCTGTGAGGTAAGTAATAGCTCTATTTGTTTTTTTGCATCCCTCCTACCGTGGCCAATTTTTTTTTAAATAACTCAGAAAACCCCCTTTAAGTTAACAAGTGAACGCGTAAAAACGAAACAAAAAAAAAAAGTACGAATAGCAATTTTTTTCTCATTCCACACCACAAATAATTTATTTGCAGTTTCCAAGAACATTAAATGGCGCCATTAACCCCTTCCCGACATTTGACATATCCATACGATACGGGTGTCGGCTGTATGTTACAGCCGACACTTCAGAGTAACGAGCGGGATAGCGCTCGAGCGCGATCCCACTCATTTAACTCGTTAAATGCCGCAGTCAATTGCGACCGCGGCGTTTAAATCGTTAGAAAGAGGGGGGGCGACCCCCTCTAACAGCTCATCGTGCCCCCCGCAATGCAATTGCGAAGGTTGCCTGGGGGCCTAATGAAGTCCCCCAGGTCCGCCATCTTTGTGCTCCTATTAAGCCTTGCCTCCGGCAGGGCTTAATAATTGCCTGTCAGAATCACGATATACTGCAATACGTTAGTATTGCAGTATATTGTGCAAGCGATCTAACGAACGCTGGTTGAACTCCCCTAGGGGGTCTAATAAAAAAAAGTAAAAATTAGTCAAATAAAGTTGTTTTTTTATATAAAAAAAGAACCTTTTCCCATTTCCCCCCTAGAGCATAGTAAAAAAATAAATAAATAAACATAATTGGTATCGCCGCATCCGTAAAAGTCTGAACTATTACAATATATAATTATTTAACCCGCGCGGTGAACGCCGTAAAAAAAAAAAATGTAAACGCCGGAATTGCTCTTTTTTGGTCACCTCATCTCCCACAAAAAATGAAATAAAAAGTGATCAAAACGTCGCATGTACACCAAAATGGTATCATTAAAAACTACAGCTTATTCCGCAAAAAATAAGCCCTCATACCACTTAATCGACGGAAAAATACAAAAATTAACGGCTCTCGGAATTTGGCGACACAAAATAAATTTTTTATACTTAGGTTTTTACTTGTAAAATATAGAAAAATATAGAAAAAACGATATATATTTGGTATCGCCGTAATCGTATTGACCCGCAGAATAAAGTTATCATGTTGTTTTAATTGCACAGTGAATTCTGTAAAAATGACTCGCAAAAAACAATGGAGGAATCGCTTTTTTTTTCATTTTCTACCCCACAAATAATTTTTTTCCCGTTTCCTAGTACATTATATGGCAAAATAAATGGTGCTACGAAAAACTACAACTCGTAGGACTATATCGACGGAAAAATAAAAAAGTTATGGCTTTTGGAAGGTGGGGAGAAAAAAACGGAAATTAAAATCTGAAAAATGGCTGCGGCGGGAAGGGGTTTTCCCATCTTGGACATTTTTTGGCATATCCACAAGATAAAATGAAAAATGACGGCGGCAGCAAGGCCGACGAGGGCCGTGTAAACGAGCGCCGATCAACTAGACAGCTCGTTGATCGGCGCTCGTTTGCTCCTTTTAATATTTTAATTTGCATGATCGATACAATCAGGTCGATGAACGCACGTTTGCTCTTTCATCGTCTGATCGTCGCCGGGCAGCGACCGTTCTGTGGACGCTCGTTTGCCCGATAATTAGCCCATTTTAATAATGATGGGCATAACTAAGGGCATATAGAGAGGGAGATCTTCATATGAGAACACATATAACAGGTGAGTATGGGCTGTTTTGGTATTTTACACATATGCAGCAGCCAGAATATTTTTTCTTTGCTTATTGCCCAGGGCTTTGGCTGGAGTATGTAATACCCAGGCTAATCGCCACCCCTTTAGGTGCCACCTTTTATACTAAAATTGATAGGTGACTAATCGATTCTTGCGATTAGTGCTGTAGCTCAGTAGTCAATCCTCCGACCTGCCGTACATACACTTCCCAACCACTCTCAGCCCAATCCCTCGGCGCTCATGCGTCACTAAGCAACCATACCGTAAGGAATCAGCCAATCATCAAAAAGCTTTTTAGATGCTGGAGAATTTTCGCGCGGTTTCTCACGCGATCGGACAGCAGGCCAATCAGCGGCGGCCGTGAGCGACCTGAAAGAGATGAAGCGTCAAACTGGCCAATCAGTGCGGAGCGCATTAAATCTGAAGACGGAGCCGTTGGAGCTGTGGTCTGAGGTGTAGGATGTATGTTTGTTTGCGGACGACTTGTGTTTCTGACTAGACGACGTTGTAAATGACTGAAGAAACTTCTGTGTCCCCACCAAAAATGATGGACAATAACACTGAGTAGTGATATCACAGACAAGGTTATTCTAACGGTTTTTCTCATTGCCATCTTTTCCAGCAATGACAGTTGATCACTTGATGTCCCAGCAGCTCGCCATAGGGGAAATGTAGTATAATGTAGCGGCCATTTTTAGCTGTCCATGTAAGGCCCTGATGACCGTTTATTGCGTATGTCGCGAAAGTTCCCGACGTACACGCTAAGCGTGTCGCTCTGGTTCTACTAACCCAACGGCTGCCAAAAAAAAAGTGTCGTTTTGGTCTCCGTTGGGCCGGTATACTTTGGTATACATTGTTTTTTAAGAATGGAGCCGCCTAGCAGACTACGCTTTAACATCAGGCAAAAAATTAATACCATGCGGTCTACGTTTTATTTAACATGGAAGCCTATGCGTGACGTATCATACAGGCATCCGTTTAACGTGTACGTCTTGTGCTTACCATTTGCCTTTCGTGACCGATACCATTATATTCTGTGGTAGACGGATCCGTTAAACGGATGACTAATAGTGGCATCCGCCAACCATAGACTATAACAGTATCCGGTAAACGGATGCATCATAAACTCTCATGACCCCAGTTCACAACGTATACGTTCTACGGATAGGATTAGAGTTTATGGTGGGGTATATGTTAAAGAGGCTCTGTCACCACATTATAAGTGGCCTATCTTGTACATGATGTGATCGGCGCTGTAATGTAGATTACAGCAGGGTTTTTTATTTAGATAAACGATCATTTTTGACGGAGTTATGACCTATATTAGCTTTATTCTAATGAGTTTCTCAATGGACAACTGGGCGTGTTTTACTTTTTGGCCAAGTGGGCGTTGTACAGAGGAGTGTATGACGCTGACCAATCAGTGACCAATCAGCGTCATACACTTCTCCCCATTTATTTACACTGCAGATAGCGATATAGCTATATCACTATGTGCAGCCACATAAACACACTATAACGTTACTGCAGTGTCCGGACAGTGAATATACATTACCTCCAGCCAGGACGGGATGTGTATTCAGAATCCTGTCACTTCTGTAGCGTCTCTGTGAGTTACAGCAGAGCAGGCGTAGTCTCGCGAGATTACGCTGTAAACTGTCATTCACAGCGAGATCTCGCTGTGCTTTGCTGTAAATCACAGAGACGCTACAGAAGTGGTCAGGAGAATGAATACACATCACGTCCTGGCTGGAGGTCATGTATATTCATAGTCAGGACACTGCAGTAACGTTATAGTGTGTTTATGTGGCTGCACATAGCGATATAGATATATCGCTATCTGCAGTGTAAATTAATGGGGAGAAGTGTATGACGCTGATTGGTCACTGATTGGTCAGCGTCATACACTCCTCTGTACAACGCCCACTTGGCCAAAAAGTAAAACACGCCCAGTTGTCCATTGAGAAACTCATTAGAATAAAGCTAATATAGGTCATAACTCAGTCAAAAATGATCGTTTATCTAAATAAAAAACACTGCTGTGATCTACATCACAGCGCCGATCACATCATGTACAATATAGGCCACTTATAATCTGGTGACAAAGCCTCTTTAAATGTAGGTAAAAAAAAGAAGATTCACGTATATCTCTAAAACTAAAATTTGCTGTATGTGTTCTCTCCTGAGTGCTCTGTAGTCACTGACAGCAAATGTCTGATAGATGCAGGTCCCATCTCTGGGACCCCCACCTATATCGAGAAGGCGGGGTCATCAGACTCCTGCTTCGGCTGGTAATGCTGGCACTGGCCCCAGGTCTGGGCGGGGACTAGTGGAGAGGGGACAGCTCTCTGTTCTGTTATATGGGATTTACAGAAACCGCTGAGTCGTAACTCCATACAACAGACTGAACAGAGACCCGCGCATTTGGGGCCCACTCTCTATTAGTCCCAACCTGGAATCTGCAGCCAGTGGCCACCTCACCAGGAATGAAGGCCCATCTTCATATCTGAACGGTGGTGGTCCAACTCTCGGCACCGCCGCCGATCAGTTGTATTAAAGGGGCTGCGGCGCTCGTGCAAGCGATGCTTCCCCTTCATCGCTCGTTCTGCTCAATACTGTCAAACGCCGACACACTTTTAGCGGCGACTCACTATGACAGTCTTCTTCCACTCAAGTGAATCGAGAGTTGGACTCCCTCTGATCAAATATTAATGGCCATAACCTGAAGATATGGCCAATCCCATCAAATGTATCTCTCTGGAAACCCCTTTAAATAGGATATCGTTAAAAGAGGACAATACATAAGTAAGCGCATAGTCAAGTGCCCTAGTGAGAAAAAAATGTCAAGACTTTTTCATATATACAGTGAAGGAAATAAGTATTTGATCCCTTGCTGATTTTGTATGTTTGACCACTGTCAAAGACATGAACAGTCTAGAATTTTTAGGCTAGGTTAATTTTACCAGTGAGAGATAGATTATATAAAAAAATTAAAATCACATTGTCAAAATTATATATATTTATTTGCATTTTGCACAGAGAAATAAGTATTTGATCCCTTTGGGAAACAAGACTTAATACTTGGTGGCAAAACCCTTGTTGGCAAGCACAGCAGTCAGACGTTTTTTGTAGTTGATGATGAGGTTTGCACACATGTTAGATGAAATTTTGGCCCACTCCTCTGCAGATCATCTGTAAATCATTAAGATTTCGAGGCTGTCGCTTGGCAACTCGGATCTTCAGCTCCCTCCATAAGTTTTCGATGGGATTAAGGTCTGGAGACTGGCTAGGCCACTCCACGACCTTAATGTGCTTCTTTTTGAGCCACTCCTTTGTTGCCTTGGCTGTATGTTTCGGGTCATTGTCGTGCTGGAAGACCCAGCCACGAGCCATTTTTAATGTCCTGGGGGAGGGAAGGAGGTTGTCACTCAGGATTTGACGGTACATGGCTCCATCCATTCTCCCATTGATGCGGTGAAGTAGTCCTGTGCCCTTAGCAGAGAAACACCCCCAAAACATAATGTTTCCACCTCCATGCTTGACAGTGGGGACGGTGTTCTTTGGGTCATAGGCAGCATTTCTCTTCCTCCAAACACGGCGAGTTGAGTTAATGCCAAAGAGCTCAATTTCAGTCTCATCTGACCACAGCACCTTCTCCCAATCACTCTCAGAATCATCCAGATGTTCATTTGCAAACTTCAGACGGGCCTGTACATGTGCCTTCTTGAGCAGGGGGACCTTGCGGGCACTGCAGGATTTTAATCCATTACGGCGTAAGGTGTTACCAATGGTTTTCTTGGTGACTGTGGTCCCAGCTGCCTTGAGATCATTAACAAGTTCCCCCCGTGTAGTTTTCGGCTGAACTCTCACCTTCCTCAGGATCAAGGATACCCCACGAGGTGAGATTTTGCATGGAGCCCCAGATCGATGTCGATTGACAGTCATTTTGTATGCCTTCCATTTTCTTACTATTGCACCAACAGTTGTCTCCTTCTCACCCAGCGTCTTCCTTATGGTTTTGTAGCCCATTCCAGCCTTGTGCAGGTCTATGATCTTGTCCCTGACATCCTTAGAAAGCTCTTTGGTCTTGCCCATGTTGTAGAGGTTAGAGTCAGACTGATTCATTGAGTCTGTGGACAGGAGTCTTTTATACAGGTGACCATTTAAGACAGCTGTCTTTAATGCAGGCACCAAGTTGATTTGGAGCGTGTAACTGGTCTGGAGGAGGCTGAACTCTTAGGGTATGTTCACACGGCGGGGATCCGTAACGGCTGAAATTACGGGGATGTTTCAGCCTGAAAACATCCCCGTAATTTCAGCCGTACCGGCATGTGCAGGCGCTTGAACGCCGCGTCAATTACGGCCGTAATTAGCGCTGCTATTAATTGGAGTCAATGAATAACGGCTCTAATTACGGCCAAAGAAGTGACAGGTCACTTCTTTGACGCGGGCGTCTATTTACGCGCCGTTATTTGACAGCGGCGCGTAAATATACGCCTCGTGTGAACAGACAAACGTCTGCCCATTGCTTTCAATGGGCAGATGTTTGTCAGCGCTATTGAGGCGCTATTTTCGGGCGTAATTCGGGGCAAAAACGCCCGATTTACGTCCGTAAATAGGCCGTGTGAACATACCCTTAATGGTTGGTCGGGGATCAAATACTTATTTCTCTGTGCACAATGCAAATAAATATATATAATTCTGACAATGTGATTTTCTTTTTTTTTTTTTTATATAATTATCTCTCACTGGTAAAATTAACCTAGCCTAAAAATTCTAGACTGTTCATGTCTTTGACAGTGGGCAAACTTACAAAATCGGCAAGGGATCAAATACTTATTTCTTTCACTGTATATATAATCTACACAGACGAGTCCCATTATTATGACCACCAGCTATTATCCAGAGTAACCCCCGTGTGCAGCACGGACAGCAGCTAGACGGGCTGGGAGTGACTCAATAAGGTGCTGGTCGGTTGTCTCAGGTATCTGGAGCCGCTGACTGTAGTGCACCCCACATTTACTGGAGGGTGCATGCAGGGGAATCCATAGAGCGAACAAGACGATCGAGGTCCCACAGATGCTCAATTGGGTTAAAGTCTGGCGAATAAGGGGTCCAGGGAAGTACATGGAAGTCTTGGTCGTGCTCTTCCTGTCGGACATTTCTAGCCGTGTGACGTGTCGCATTGTCTTGCTGGAAGATTCTATCTGCACCCGGGAGGAGAAACAGCATGTATGGGGGGTACGTGATCTGCAACGATGGATTCATACCCAAATCGGTTCAGAGCCTTCCACATGGATGAGTGGCCCAGAGAATGCCATGAAAAAATTCCCCCGACCATAACGCTGCCGCCACCAGCTCGTGTTCTTCCAGCAATGGTTGCAGAGTGTTTGTTCTCTGATCTTTCTCGCCTGACACGCCAACGTCCATCCGTTCGATGAAGCAGAAAACGTTTCATCGGAGAGGGCAACCTGTGCCAATCATCGGTGGTCTAATTCTGATACTGCTGTGCAAATTAAAGCCTTTTTTTCCCCGATGCACCTTTGTTGGCATAGGAGCAGTGACCATCCGTCTGCTTCGGAGCCCCATACGCAGTAGGGTTCACTGAACTGTTTTAGTCATGCGTCTGGTAACCCGCTGGTTGATTTTCATGGTGAGCTGCTCCAAGTGCACCTTTGTAGCCAACGTTAACCTCTCATCAATTGCACGTGGTGCTCCGCAGTTTCCATGTCGGTTATTCCTTTTTATCGACTCAATACACTTTCACCACAGCTGTACGTGAACCGTTCACAAATTGCGCTGTTAGGCCGGATTCACACGAGTGTGTGCATTTTGCGTGCGCAAAAGGCACTTAATAGCTCCGTGTGTCATCACCATATGATGCGTGGCTGCGTGATTTTCGCGCAGCCGCCATCATTATGACACTCTGTATGTTTGTAAACAGAAAAGCACGTGGTGCTTTTCTGTTTTCATTCATACTTTTTACTGCTGTTGCGCAAATCACACGCGTCCCACGGAAGTGCTTCCGTGTGCCATGCATGGTTTTCACGCACCCATTGACTTCAATGGGTGCGTGATGTGTGAAATACGCACAAAGAACGGACACGTCGAGCGTTTTACGCAGCAGACTCACGCTGCGCAAAAATCACTGACTGTCTGCACGGCCCCATAGACTAACATAGGTCCATGCAAGGCGCGTGAAAATCATGCGCGTTGCACGGATGTATTTTACGTTCGTCTGAATAAGCCCTAAGAGAAATACTGCCACCTTTGGTCCAAAAGACAATAATCTTCTCTTTAACTCTGATAAATGGCCCCCTTTACCCATGGCAACAACATGTGATATATGTTCAGACAGCGTATCCCACACCTTATATACCCACCAAGCCCACCACACATCACTGACTTTATGGGCTACACACTGCTGACGTCGAAAGTAGGAGGTGGTCATAATAATGTGACTCGACTTTTTGTTTTTTAGTTTTAATATGTTATGTATACAGACTTTTCCTATTTTTTATGTAAAATAATGTAAACAATTGGTACCGCCAAATTCATAACGAACCGAACTATTAAAATTACGTATTAATCCTGCATGTTGAACGCCGTAAAAAACAAATGACAGTAGGACTTTTTTTCTCACTTTCCTAAGAAAAAAAAAAAAATAGAATAAAGTGATCAAAAAGTCATATGCACCCTTACATGGTAGTAATAATACGCAAGCCCCCACAATGCTCCATCAATGGAAAATAAATGTATGGGTCTCAGAATGCATTGACATAAAACGTTTATTTTTTTAAAACAAAAAAAAAAACTCAAGGCCCTGTTCACACAGTTTTTTTTGCCACCGTTTTTGACGCAGAAACCACGCCAAAAAACTGCTGAAAACGTCTCCCACTGATTTCAATGAGACGTTTTTTTCCGCTCGCGGGAAAAAGCAACATGACCTTTCTTTGGACGTTTCCGTCTCTGACCTCCAATTGACATCAATGGAAGGCAGGGCACATGTTTTTTGCCTGCTGCGCTCAATGGCCGCGGCCGAGAAACGCGCAAACAAGAGTGCAGGCAGGTCAAAATCTGCCTCAAAATTCCTGAAGGCATTTTGAGGAAGTTTTTTTATCTGCCTGCAAAAAGCTCCGTGTGAACAGGACCTAATCGTACTGACCTCCAAAATAAAGTTAAGGCTGGATTCACACAACCATGTTACGTCCGTAATGGAACGTATTTAGGCCGGAAGTCCTGGACCGAACACACTGCAGGGAGCCGGGCTCCTAGCATCATAGTAATGTACGACGCTAGGAGTCCCTGCCTCGCTGCGGGACAACTGTCCCGTACTGAAAACATGATTACAGTACGGGACAGTTGTCCTGCAGTGAGGCAGGGACTCCTAGCGTCGTACATAACTATGATGCTAGGAGCCCGGCTCCCTGCACGGTGTTCGGTCCGGGACTTGCGGCGGAAATACGTCCGTCCATTACGGACGTAATGTGCTCGTGTGAATCCAGCCTAACATTTAGCACACAGGGAACGCCGTAAAGTCAAAACGAAAAAAACCATGGTAGAATTGCTGGGTTTTCTTCCCATTCCACTCCACAACATGTTTTTACAGTTTTTCCGTACATTATATGGTACAATAAATAAGTGGAGCTTTTAAAAAGTACAGCTCGTTGCGCAAAAATTTTTAAAAAAAATGCTCACAAATGGCTATGTTGACGAAAAAATAAAAAAAGTTGGATCTTGGAAGACGGGGATGAAAAAAAAATAAAATGAAAAAATAAAAACTGCGGTGCCAAGAGGTGAAATGGTTTCTCCCATTCTCAAATCAAAGCTACCGGGGGAAATATAACACACAACACCCATTAATGGAAAATGTATTTTCTTTATTTGCACCAGACAAGTGACAACAAAGTGCAACAACTCATTTTTTGTTTCTCTTTTCAGTGCACAGGAATATATATAGGACATGTTTATCTGAGGTTGGAGATTTCAGAATTTCTTCATTTTCCAGGTATGACAGACAAGGAAAGGGGCGATTTTTAAATGCAATAAAATGTGCCAAGACAGCCCTATTTTAAATTGACTCAAAGTATATAGGTATACTGACCTGACGAAGGGACCAGTCCGGTCCAGAAACGCGTCGTCTTCACTTGACTCCGTTCCTGATCCTCTTCAGCCTGGCGCCGATGCCCGTATTTAGACTGCATTTTTTTCCTACTTTTCGAGTTCTACTTTGTCCCAGGTACTAAGGCATTAGCTCCTAGGGACTGCAGTGGGTGGCAGCTGGCGACCTACATTTTACCACATCATATTTAGTCTCGGAGGAGCGCCGCCATCCCCTCACCCTTTTGCTGTACAAATTCTATTTTAAATTGAAGCCTGGCCAGCGTGCTGTCCGATATCGTCCGTGTGCTGTCCGTTTTTTTCACGCACCCATAAACTTTAATGAGAGAGTCTGGCATGCAAAAACAGACCACAATAAGACATGCTTGGAGTTTCTCGCAATGGACATACACTCCGTTCAGGGGCGTAGCTAAAGGCTCATGGGCCCGGGTGCAAGAATTTAGCTTGGGCCCCCCTACCCCTCCCCAACACCACCATAAACAGACCCCTGCGCGCGCCTATGCCCAGACACCTTCCTCAACGGCCCCCATAGTATAATGTCCCCACACAGTATAATGCTCCCATAAAGTATAATGCCGCCCCATACCGTATAATGCTCCCCATATAAGCCCCCACAGTATAATGCCCGACATATCAGCCCCCATACAGTATAATGCCCCCCATACAGTATAATGCCCCCCATACAGTATAATGCCCCATATCAGCTCACTATACAGTAAAATGCTCCCATATGAGCTCCCCATACAGTATAATTCACCCATATCAGCCCTAATGCAGTATAATGCCCACCCCCCCCACAATATCCGCCCCCCCATACAGTATAATGCCCCCATATGTGCACAATTACTTACCTATCCCCGTTCCCATGCCGGGTGGAGGATCCTTCTCCTCCTCCGGTGTGTGCTATGAGTGACTCGGCGCAGACAGGCGCGATGATGTCGCTACATCCCGCCTGCCTGCGTTGAGCCGCTCAGGGAACAGTGAAGGCTGGATCAAGTAGACGTCAGCTCCTTGCTCCAACATTAAATGGAACCGGGACCTCTGTGAGTGACTCGCGACCCCCCCCCCCCGGAGGTCTTCACACGAATCCCCAGTGTGTAATGTATTGTGGTGGAGAGAGGAGGGGGGGCTGTAATTTAACGGGCCACCAGTCTCTACCGCAAACCACATAATACATTACAAGGCAACACAATACATTACAAACCAACACAATACATTACAATACAGACTCTGCAGCTCACCTGGAGTTCTCCGCATCGGCTCTTCCACTGCACAGGCTGGAAGACGTGTCACATGACAACACGGTCACATGGTACATTAAGTGTACCATGTGACCGTAACCAGGAAGTGCCGGCTTCACGGCACAGAAAATTAATTTTCAACAAGCATGCTGTATGGCAACGGGGGCCCGTGGGCCCCCCAGAATTAGGGGCCCGGTCGCAACTGTGACCACTGCGACCCCTATAGCTACGCCACTGGCTCTGTTGTAAAACACAGTTGTGTTAATAGCCCCATTAAATTGTATGAGTCAGCGTGCTGTCCGCAGTAAAAACTTTTTCCCAATATGTTGCATTTGACCTGGAGGTTGAATGGAAAAATAAAAAAATGAGGGGTGTATCTCCATGTCTCATGGAACTGTTGACTTCCTAGCATTGGGAAGAGGGGAAAGCGAGAGTAATTAATGAATGACTACTCCCGCCACCATGTTGTTTGCTCAAAATTCTCAACATTATCACAAGCGCTGAAACGCCCGTTCACAGTGACATGATGATGCATCAGTAAGTAGTTGTCAGTCAAGGCAGCGCAATCTTTACTGTACTAAAAAAAATGGATATAAAAAAAAAAATACAGATCAATTAACAAGTGTCTAGCCCTTTTGATGTTTAATGATTTTATATAGTAATTTCCTTATTTATATATTATTATCTTTACTAGTCATGTAAACAAATGCCTCTTGTGTTTTACAGAATTCAATAAAACCAATGTCTGGATATTCAAGAAGGAGGGTTGCAATAGGTTGTGTCATTGAACCAGCAGTGCACAAGCAGAAGAAAGCAAAGGAATTAAGGAAAGGAAGGGGACATGGTAAAAATAAGTGTGATCAAGGTGACATTCAACCTGCCCCCCAAGCACCGATGTGTGATGTGCAAAATATTCAGTTATCAGGCATTTGTTCCCTGTCTCAAAGTAGCTACAACTATAACTCCTCTCTGGCGTCAACGTTTGATGAGAGTCGGCATGTTCAAGTTGTTGAAAGAACTGCTGGTCCAAATGACTATAAATTGCTGAGTGAAATAGATGTTGAATGCAAATCTTTGGATCCTGATACGGTGTCCATATCCTCAAATGAATCTGATTGCGATATTCAAGAAGTTGGGGCATGGATCTCTGAAAAAGTAAGCAAAACACCAGCACAGCCATGTCCTACAAAGGGCGACGTCGAAGGCGAAAAACGAAATCAATTATCTAGTTACTTGACTAAAGAAGGTAATGGATCTAATGAACCCAAACTATCTGTCTCTCCAACCGTATCCCCTCCAATGTCCAAATTGAAAAGAATGTATGTTGAAACTAATGCACAAGTTGATTTTATAAAAAATGCTCAGTATGCTGACAGTTTCCAGTTGAATAAGGCAAGAAAAGTATTGGATGTGACACAGACCCTTAGCACCTTGAGCAGTATTCAGAACGATACTGGGGAACTTATTATTCAGTCTAAACAGAACAAATTACCGAGGAACAAGCCAAGATCTGTTGTATATCCAAAACAGACAGGGATAGATAAACTTACCAGAATCTCTGATGTCCAGAGAGAGTCTAGTTCTCCATTGATTCACAGTGCTGTACCGTCACACAACCAGTCAAACCATGACCCAGATAAAAGTATGAGAAATGAGTTATCTAACAAAGAGTACTGTTGTGTACTTAGTTGGTCAGCCAATATTCACGGAAAACAACTTCAGTGCCCATGCTCATTTGCAGCAGATACTTCAAAACCTGGACTGGGTTCCGTTGCAGGGTCTTCTACAGTAATAAACCTTGCTCTAGAACAAGAATCCTACAAATATAGGACCAATACTGTCCAAAAGGAAACCACATCAAGGCTGAAGACACAAGATCAGCTTAGACTACCTCTTAAAAATAGACAAGGCTCAAGTGATAAACCTGAGCAGCAAATCCAAAATGAAAAGAAGACACAGGCATACATTTTATGGAAAAGATCCAGGGTAGCAAGAAGTACATCACAAGCATTTCAGTTATCTAAAGGTGAAAATAGTAATCCAGAAGAAGAACGGCAATCCATTTTAAATTCGGTTTTGAAATCAAAGACTTTAAGAACTTGTAAAAAAAATGGTGGAAATATATTGGACAGTCAAGAAAAAGCACAACATGCTGATATACAACTATACAACAAAAAAGTCAAAAGCATGTCTATGGATTCTGATATCGTATCCTTATCCTCAAATGATTCTGATATGGAAAAAGAGGTATCGGTCCCTGAAACTGTGAGAAAAGAGCAATCAAAGTTCTTAAAGCGTAAAAGTGAGTCCAAAAAGCAAACGAGATTGTCAACTGACTTAGATTATCATTCCAAAGTGACAGGAGTAGACAGAGTAGCACATGAAATGGACCTTCCTGAACAATCTATTTCTCAAAAGGGAACACGTTTATCACCAGTGACCAATGGGAACATTTGTAATGATACAAATATACACAAAGCAGATCAAAATAAGAATAGACTGAACACTGACCATTTGCAGCTTAACGCAAAAAAAAACGGAGGAATAGTTTCTGATAAAACAAGAAAGGTGTTGGATGTAGGACAAGACCATATGACCTCACCCAGTCTTAAGAATGACCGTGAAAAAAATTCAGTTCAGTCTGAGCAAAACAAATTCGCGATGAACGTACATCCAAAACAGACAAACACGCTTACCAAAGAAGCCAATCTACATACAAAACGTTCTTCAGTCTGTTACAAAGATAGGGGACCAGAATCTCCCAAAAAGATTTGCCGATTTTTATTCAAGGTGAGGGATAAGATAGGTAATGACCGTCAAGCCACCACATTCGTTAATAAAGTAGTACAAAATACCCAACTAGAAGAACAAAATGCACTACAGCCCGAAAACAAGTTTGGTTCAAATGATAAAAAACTTCTAAATGTATCAGCCGAACGTGTTACTAGTAACATTAGATCCGTAGCTTGCAATGAAATGTTTTCTAAAGTAGAAGATATAGATTCATTAACCTCGGGTATTAAAATGCCAAAGCAAACATCGGCATCTTTAGATGTCAACACTGAACAACGAAGCCAAAGTGTGTCCCTTGGTGATCGAGAATATCCGTTCAATAGCACTGATCACCTGTCTGAAATAATAACAGCCTCTGCATTAGACATCCACAGCTTCGAAAATAAATATATAAATACAGATAGCTCTTCAGAAAATAAAGACAGTGCTATCGACCGATGTCTTGACAATTTAGGCGATCTGATCAAACAGTTTGATGAGGAGTATAAAAGTTTACTCGGCAACAATAGAAGCAATGATGTGTGTCACAGTGCCATGCCGTCAGATGAGCTGTCGAATGACAAGACGGAAAGAGAGAAACAAGAAGACACATGCAGCAAAGAATTTTGTTGTATATTAGGCTGGTCAGCCTATGTTTCTGGAGAACAATCAAAATGCTTGTGCACATCTGTGTCCGATACTACAAATTCTGGAGTAAATGAGGAGAGGAAATGCTCTCGTATACATCACGTTGCTCCAGAATTGGAATCCAGCAAAGACGATTTTGCCTTAATTAAAGATCTTGAAACAAAGACCAATACTGTCGAAAAGGGAACTGAATCAACTGATCAACCATCAAGGTCACCGCCGAGTCACATCCGAGAAAAACGGAGAAAAAAATCCCAGACAAAAAATATTAATTCTGAAGGAAAATGTGAATTCAGTTCAGTGTCCGAAATGAAGGCTTTAACAAAGCGGAAGAAAAGTAAAAGAAACAAAAAGGACAAAAAGAAAAAAGTCCGAAAGTCTGATATATTACAGAGGCACAAAGGAAAATCCAAACCTCCGTCATCTGACATGGTGGACGACACTAAGGATCTGGAACAGTGCAACAGTAGCTTACCTTATGTGAAAACGCAAGGCACACAGCCAGGCGTATCTGAGCCAGGATCTAGTAATAAGAGCATAAAAACATTTGCATCTCCAATATTGAATGTGAATATAGAAAATATTTGTAATAAAAAGGAAAGAGGTAGGAAAAACAGTAAACTCTATGCAGACCATTCACAATTATACCTCACAAAGGTGCAACAAAATCCTCTAACACAGGTTTGCAAAAACCTGTTTGTGAAGGATAGGAAGGATAAAAATGTGTCTTCAAAGAAGACTATTGCCTCGACACTTCCAAGAAATCCAGACCTGGATTTACAGTCAAATACAGAATCTTTTATAAGTCACTTAAGTACAGGAATCTTAAAAGATGGCAGCTCTTCAGGTAAAAGGGATAACGTGTGTTCTTTACCTAAAAAATACGTTAATGTTCCTGCTCAGACGTCAAAAGAAGTGTGGCCCCTGCACCCCGAACATCAACACAAATTACCTAATGATATGACCAGACCAAGAAAAAAGAAGAGATCATCTGTTCCTGGGCACAGTTCCAAAAGAGGACGTCCAGCAAAATCCAACCGTTCTCTCGAACTGAACGTTTCTGAACAGACTATTTCATCTCCAAAAGCATCAGAAAGATGTTCATCTCCGATGAAAGATATGAGAGGTTTCATATTTTTTAGTAAAAATAAATCCAACCTTGAAACCAGTACAAAATGTATTCATAATTTTGACATTTCCATCCAAGATTTCGAGAAAAAACAACTAATGAAGAGTTGCCCAAATAGACAGGTCAAAGATATCAGCAGTTCCTACAAGTCCATTAAGAAGTCAGTCGCCACTAAGAAGTCAGTCACCACCTTTAATACCAGAGAAACCTCCCTGGATCTAGAAACTTTGACTGGTTCCAAACGGAGACCGGTAGAGGCTGGGCAAGAACTTTCCAAAGACCATTACACCTTTGGAAAAAAGGTTAAGAAAAATATATCGAACGTGGTCAAACAGAACGGTAAAGACTTTCATTTTCAAGAGATTGTTTCTGAAAATAATGACAAGTCAAAGCAACAAACTCCGAGCAAAGAACAAATTAATACGACTGGAAGTCCAAAAACACGTTCAACGTCAAGAAGGCGGTCACACAATCCTGGACTACGCAAGCAGAATATTTCTTCAGTAGAAACCACAGATGCACCTCCACCCTCAGTGTCCGGATTCAAGTATAGAGAAGATAGAGAAGTCAAATCTTTCCAGAACACACATAAGGGAAGTTCCTGTATTCCTCCAAATATGACACCTTCCAGAAGACATCACCGAGATCTACAAACAAAGACCGTTTCTCCCATTGGCCGCTTAGATACTCAATTACAAGTTATTAAACTTGACCGCAATGTAGTTACAAAGAGTAGTGATGAGACCACTCCTGCCGTACGAGAAACTAAATGCAATGATAAATATAAGAAATCTGGGCAGAAACCTGAAAATAAACATGATTTAGGTGATAAAGGTAAGAAACAAACTGCAAGACACAGGAAGAGAAAAGCCAGCAATCCCGAATCGGAAAGAAGTCGGTCAAAGAAAAGGAAATCTGCTGAAAAGAAACCAACCTGTCCACACACCAAGGACTCCAGCCTAGCTCTAGATCTAACAGCCGGATGTCTACTCACTCACATAGATGTTGCTACGGTGTCCTCCAGAGGTGACGCTTCAGTAGTTCAAGAGGTTATCGAGGCAGGAATTTCAAATCAAGACACCAAATGCATTATACAAGTACCAAATGAGCAAAGCCAAAACCTCTCGTACCTCAAAAATAAACATAACTTCAATTATGACTCAAAGAAACAAAATCTGAAAAAGCAAAAAAGGGAAGCAAATGTTTTGAGGGACAAAAGAAATCAAAACTCCCACGAGCCTGGACACGACACAGAAACACTTTCCTATCTACTGCCAGTATTGAAAAATTCAGTGGAATGTCAAACAGACAAAGTATACATTAAACGTAAGACAAAATCTATGGAAAGTTTACAGTGCCATCTAGAAAAAGGAGCTCCACCAACATCTGATACAGCGGTAAAGACTCTGGATGCGTCACGGTATGGTAGACCAATCGATCAGTCAACTCCTAAAGAAAAGACGTATGTCAAACAGTGCGTCCTGAAACTGTGCAGATTGCCTCTTCCATTACAAAGACCGTTCTTGTTGGATAATACAAGAGTAACCTGCAAAGCCATCAAAATGGAAGGTAAAGCCGACACTGGGAAAAGAGAGAAATAACGTGCAAGGAACTGCCCAGGAGCTTCTTAAAAATCAACAACGTAAAAGAACAGAAAACAATTGGAACAAGGACTTGACATTTCATTGGATATAGCACCTTTAACACGTATCTTGGGTATATTCTTTGTCTAATATAGAAGGAAAGTTTTCAATTCCATAACTTATCCGTCAAAGTAAGGAATAAGGACTAAATTAGTTCCTAACGTAAGTAGGTCCAAAATTCTGTGCTGATTCATTTCATAACATATCTTCATAGAGGTTGAAGCTCTGTTCTAATGTTGCGCAACAATCCCCTGCATAGGCATAGAATGAATGATACAATTTTAGCCTTCTGCAGCCACCACTAGGGGGAGCTCACTGCATAGGACTTCTACTGTACATTGAACTCAAAAACAATGTATGCAGTAAGCTCCCTCTAGTGGTGGCTGCAGGCAGCAGGCATTTTGTTTTTTAAGGGGTTCTCCAGAACTTTTTATTGATGGCCTTTCCTTAGAGATATATTGGACAGAATATTGGACATAAAAACTACATGGTGAGATTTAAGAGTAAAGTTGAAAGAATTGTCTCACATCAAGTTGCTAAATAACATGGTGCGAATGCTAAATGTATTTTTAGGATTATATGGGGTCACCCCTGGGAAGCAATACATGTAGAGCCCAAGAGTGGTTGCTCAGAATCAAGAGTAGCTGACAGTGGAGAAGTCAATCTACCTGACTAGGATTTTCCTGTCTAAAGGCTATGGAAACCTGTGGTGGTTTTTTTAATGAAATGTATGAATTTTAGCATAAAAAGCACTTTACTTTTATCGCAAATGTACCGTTTCACTTCTGCAGGTTCTATTATGACTGTTCATAGAATCTGCAGAACGCTATTGACTTCTAAGATTGCTCCGGAGCCGCTGTAGACCAAGCTGTCAAACCAGCTCATTGATGGATTCGGATGACAACTGCGTTCTGCAGCTTCTATGTACAGTGATACACAGAAGCTGCAGAAGTGAAATGGTGGAACATTAAAAAAAGTTAATTCAAGTAAAGAAAAGCCAAAAAAGGTGTCCATAGCCTCTGAGTCAAGATCCTACTAGACTTGATCCTGGCCTGTTTAAATAACTCTGCAGTGGAAATAGCTACTTGTTGAAAATATGACTCTCTCCCAGACATGTATTGCTGTCTAATGGGGTTTATAGCATCTAATCCTAGGAATACATTTGACATCCCCATCAAGTTATTTGGCTGTTATTTGTGAGTATCTGCACTTTCAGGAAGCTTTTGAGGTGTCATCGAGACATATAAAAAGTTATGATTGGTGGGGGTCTGGGTGCTGAGACCCCCACTGTCACTGAAATGATGGTGCAGAAAAGCCCAGCACCTTTGGCTGTGATCGTCTCCTAGTTAGAAAAATCAGCTGAAAAATCGGAAGCAGACGAGGCGTTTCGAAGTGCATGTCACTTCTTGATCCTTTTTTGGAGCCGGTTTTCATGGACTATAGAAAAACAGCTCCAAAAACGCGAGTTGCTAAGAAAAACTTCTGAAATTCAGGAGCTGTTCTCCCTTGAAAACAGCTCTGTAATTTCAGAAGTTTTTGATTTTGTGTGTGAACATACCCTTAAGGCTAAAGACGGCTAACATAGAACGTCTATGAGCCTAATGGAGCGCAGATCATCGCTGAAGGTGCAGGGTGCTCAGCTGACTGTTTCAGAGTCTCAGCACCCGGACCCCCACCAATCAATACTTTCTATATGTCTCTATTACATCAAAGTTTGCTGAAAGTGCAGATACTTTTTAAAGGAATTTCCCGGAGAGATAAAATTGAACGGTGGGGGCCTGACTCTTGGCACCCCTGCCGATCAGCTGTTTTAAAGGGGACGCAGCGTTTGTGCGCTGCTTCCCCTCCATCACTTACACTGCTCAATACTATCAAGTGCCAACAAGCTTGTAGCGGCGGTTCACCGATTAGTTATTGATGGCCTATCCCGAAAAAAGGCAATCCATTTCATCTCTCCGGAAACCCCTTTTAAGTGTTTTGTAGCGTAAGTTTTATTTGCATCTAGTTAGCGCTCAAAAAATATTTTCATCTTTAGGTTGGTTTTACACAGTCGTAATATGGTTAATTTTTAGCGTCCGCATTAGTCACTACAGCTTGAACCACAGCAGTCCGGGCGTAATACGACCGTAATTCCGCATCCATTTTATGACTGCAAGACCTGAACCCCCACGACTTTGCTGAACTGAACTTAAATCAACATAGGGGTTCCATGGTGTTCTAAGTTCTGTTCAGAAGAACCGTGGGGTGGGTGGGATCCTTGTGAAGCTTTAATATGAACCTAGCCTTATTACGGACGTGTGAAACCGGGAGTATGCTGTATTAATGTGGGATATTTTGTGCCAAAATTGCGATCAAATCCTGGCTGTGGAAACCCGGTTTTTAAAGAGGATCTGTCTTCTCCTGACATGTCTGTTTTAGTAAATACATGCACTGCTCATAAAATAACAATGTGGGGAAAAAAAATCCTAGAACTTTGCGTTCCTCTGTTATTCCTCCTGGAAATGTTTGAATAAAATGGACACCTTGGTGTTACCATTTTCTACACCGTCTGACACTGTTCAATCAATGCTGACCGTATCAGACTATAGGGACACACCGTGTTGTCAATTTATTCATACGTCTCCAAGGGGGATAAAAAAGGAACGGCATAATGCAGCGTTCTATAAGAAAAGATGTTCCAGAATTATTATCTCATGGGAAATAGACGTTTTTACTAAAACCGACGTCACAGGAGAGGTGAGAGATCCTCCTTTAAGTATTTGTTTCAGTTTCTGGAAAAGTTTTCCATTTTATTCTGTTCATTGTTTGATCAATTTTAATGTTTTTTTCTTAGAATGTTTTTTTTTTTAAAGTTTTAGCCTCCTTTAGGCCCTGTTCACACAGAGTTTTTTTGCAGGCCGAAAATTCTGCCTCAAAGTTTCGTCTGGGATTTTGAGGCAGATTATTCTCTGCCCCCGCCATTTGCCACGTTTTTCGCCCGCGGCCATTGATGTCAATGGGAGGTCAGAGACTCAATCGCCCGAAGATTGCGCATGCCGCTTCTTTTTCCTGCGAGATGGTTTTTCCGCTCGTGGGGGGGAAAAAACGCCTCCGCCTCCCATTGAAATCAATAGGAGGCATTTTCAGCCGTATTTTTAGAACGTTTTCCAACGCGGTTCCCGCATCAAAGAACTCTGTGTGAACAGGGCCTTAAAGTGAAGCCCTAGGGTTGGTTCAGTCATGTTGGAATTGCTTATGGGAAATCCAAAATATATTTACTAAAGAAACCCATTAAATGGGGCCAATCCAATTGGACGTATTCCGTATGGGATCCGCAAAAATAAGTAGCATGCTACTTACTTTTAGTTTTTCGCGCTATGGAATTAAATCTGCGCGGAAATTTTCCACTGAATGTGAAAGGGTTTGCAGAAACCTCATTTACTCGCATTGAAGGCGGATTGGATGTGCGAGGAAGGGTTTGTAATAGTAAATATATGTTTTATAGGGAAATATTTAGAAAAAATGGGCTGATTTTCACAGAACATTAGAAAAAAATGTTTGCAATATATTTACATTAGTGATCCCTTTCTGGATTCTGCCCCCAGCGTCGCATGTGCCAATAACATGTGACCATGGTGGTGCGGCTGAGACTTTCTATGTGTAGTGACATCACCTCCTTAATGACATCACAGCAGTAATGTCACCACCACCTGATGTGTGATCACTATGGGAGTCCCATCACACAGGGAGGGATAGGGAAAAACAAGGGAATCAGGACATGGGGGAGGGGTGTGGAGGAATCGCTAAGGTAAGTATATTGCAATGTTTTTTATTTTTGTGTTTTGGGCCACCAAGTCAGTCCCTACGTATAAGCCACGGAGCTGGAAAGCCGAGCAGCAGTTTTACCTTTCAGGTTTAGTGCATAATTGTCTCCTGTTTATCTTCTATTTTGTTTTGATACTTTTAAATTTAATAAATTGTATTAATCAAATTGTAAAATAAAATATTGTTTCAACGTTTGGATTTTTTCAGGTATGTTTTTAACCACCTCTTGACCAGAAGCCTTGTTTTTCCATTCCTCTTCCAACCTACATTTATTTGGGCTGTTTTTTTTCTCGGAACATTTTGGGCTTCCATATTGTGTTAAAAAAAAATAGAGATATTTTACTTTTTTTTAAAAAAATATGGAAGGAAAAAGTGAAAAAAAAAAAAGGTGAATATGTGATTTTAGGTGATGTTTTTCGACATCTGGTGCAGGGCACTGGGTAAACACACCTGAATATATGTTTGGCAACTTCTGCCGACTTCAGCGATACCAAATATGAGCGCATTTTTTACACGCTGGGCACAAGGTGGAGCTTACAATGAATGTTGTGCAAACTGGATTTTGGAGAGCAAATTTTCCAAAGCTGGTTTCCTGACAACTCACGACCATTACAGATGTTGTGAAGAACCGAAACATCGTCAACACCCCCAACACCAAAATTATACCTTTTAGGAAATTCGAGCCCACCCAAGGTATTTAAAATGGATTTCCGACCCGAATTTAAATTTTTTAAAAAGGTCTGGGCGCACTTAATATCTTCCAATGCCCCCCCCCCAAATACCTTCTTGTTTCTGATGTTTTCATCACGATTCCTCTTGCTAATTTTTCCGATTGTTTACATCCAGGAGTTCCGGTCCCGCCTAGACTACATTTACCACAATGCATAGAGCTGGTATTTCAGCCAGCTCCAGAGCTGCTTAGCACGCCTCCTCTGTTTTCAGAAAGACCGCACATTGGTTCTCCATTGGCCGCTGGGAATGGCGCAGGCGCAGTCTAGTCAGCAGGGCTTGTGTGAAGAAAGAATACTCATGCAGGTGCAGTGGAAGCAATGCACTGAGCATGCGTGGAGGAAAGAGTTCGTTCGAACCACGCATGCTCTGTGAATTATTGAACCTATCCGGCCCCCACCCTTGTACATGACGTCAGTAATGACGCTCCGTACATCGAGCAGGCCGGAAGGAAGTGTGGACAGTGAACGGACAGGAATTAGCCGGAAGAGTGAATTTCAGATGGGGTTGGCGTCATGTGACCCGCGATGCGATCGGGAAAACCGTACAGATTCTCCAGCGTGAGTAAATTGAAAAGTCACTTGTATTGCCAGCTGTTGGGGATTGACCATCACATGTCAGATTCTGGAAAACCCCTTTAATGACAGCAAAGATTTGAAAATGGCATCTACTTACCTGGGACTGTCATTCGCTGCAGACGTTAGGCTTCGTTGACATCTGCGTCAGGGCTCCGTTCCGACGTAGCTTTCTGTCTGAACGGAGCCCCGACTGAAGCAAACGGCAACCATAGGTTATATCTGTAGCGAATCCGCCACATGTAAAATCACCCCGAGGCTACATGGTGACATTGACATAGGTCTCATGGCCAAAAATTGCTTTGTCCCGTAGCCTACGCCGCAAGTAAAATGACCGACGCGACCACATTGACTGTCCATACTTGCGATGTAGACTGCAGGACATCGAGTTCTCCGGGTAAAGCGCCGTGATACAGCTTTCTAGAGACAGACTGGCTAAATCTGCAGGACGTTCTGGAATTATATGGTTGCCACGGCAACTGTACCGCCAAGGCTTGCAGGAGCGTCTCTCCACACCGGAGGTCGGGCTGGAGATCACAAGTTTAAAACAAAGTTTTAAAAACCTGCTGCATGCCCTTTCTGACAGTGTATATGGGTGTATTCACATGGTGCAGTTTTCTCACGCAACCGAAAACTGCACTGAAAAAAAACCTGTGTTTTTACCGCGGCTTTGCTGTTATCACGGAAACCGCTGCAAAACCGCACGTGTTACACCCTATAGCACTTTTTTTTTTGCAGTTTTATCCCATTTACATGAATGGAGTGCGGTTTTCTATAGCCACAAGCGGCTGGCGGTTATGGGCCACGCGGCCGAGTACCCCGCCTGAATACCACAGCTTGGACGCATCAAAAACTAATCAAGAATGAATCAACTTGAGGCCAGCAGCACCTTATGGCTTATTCACATTGTGCAGACGAATCACGGTTTTTACAGCGTTTTTTTTCAAAATGCCACATATTTGCGAAAACCGCGATTTGACCGCACTGTGTAAAAATGTCTTGGACGTCTATCTTGAACGCTTCAAAACGCAGGACCTCAGCTGAAAGTGCTGGGCTTCAGTAACATGGCCGCTACCTAGCGCCAGCGGCATTGCAGTAGATTATCAGACTTTCTCATCTCTATAATTTCCCCTAGCGGTGAGACAGACTACGCGATTGGCTGCCGTATTCTCGCGAGAATTCGTGCCCGGCATTAAACAAACGTGAGGCGCTCGTCTGGCACTGGTCTCAGGTTATCCGAAGCGAACTATTAATCGAGATCACGTCCTGAGTGGCTGGAGCATCGACATCATGGTAGGAGCTGCCGGGGCCCGAGTGCAGGACTCGCACCTTAGGTCAACTACAAGTTCCAGCATGCGTCAACAATTCTACCCTATGACAATTTCTCCTCAGAGGATGCTGGGACCTGTAGTTCCACAACAGCCATTATTCCTTATGTGTAGCGAAGTGTCTTGAGTTTAATTGAGGAAGTGTAGCCGCTTTAAAGGTGGTTTCTGCTAGTCTGTTAATGAAGCTTTATAGTTGTATTGCTAGCAATTGTAAGTCTTTACCGTTTTTATGATCTCTGCTTGCTGAGAGTGAATAGGACCATTAGTCTTTACATCCAGAAGCTGAAAACCTATATAATCCTAATACAGTTTAAACTAGCAAACACTGGTGTGAAGTATTGGGTCTATATGCTCCAATTCACTGACCGCAAGCAGGAAATGGTGAGGCAATAATTCACGTAGTATATTAGACAATTACATAATGATTGAAATTGATTGCTAGAATGAGATACCCAAAATGTCTGACAGACGTCGGTCCCTGCGCTTGCACGGCTGTTTCCATAACCCCCATAGAATAGGAGAGGGCTCCACGCACGCAGGGTCCCCTCTCCACATAGTCCCTGCCTGGAATCAGCGGCCGCCTCACCGGGCGGGGGTTCTTGATATAAATGTGGGTCCCACCTCAACACAATTTCAATTAAAGTAGTCTGAGAGGAGTCTGGGCCTCTGGGCAATTCAGGTTATGTTTCCTTTGCCAGGCGTTGCACGGGTATTCTGAATCACTCGGATACGCCATTACTTGAGGGGCTGGTGAGGTATCCAGTCAAGAGGAAAAATCTCAAGTCCTGTCTGCGGGCACTTCATTTAACGATCGGTGTCGGTCCCTGTGGTTGGACAATCATAAAGTTAGGGTATGTTCACACGGGTAACAAAATACGGCTGAAAATACGGAGATGTTTTCAAGCGTAAACGGCTCCTGATTTTCAGCCGTTTTTTTAATCAAGCTCGCATTTTTCGCTGCATTTTTTTTTTTTTATGGCCGTTTTTGGAGCTGTTTATCTATAGTCAATGAAAAACGTCTCCAGAAGTGACATGCACTACTTTTTACGGGGTGTCTTTTTACGTGTTGTATTTTGAAAATGAGGCGTAGAAAAACGCCCCGTCAGAACAGAGCGCCGTATTTCCCATTGAAATCAATGGGCACATGTTTGTAGGCGTTCTGCTTCCGATTTTTTTCCTTCGGAACGTTTGCGGTCCGAAAAACGGCTGAAAATAGGTCTTGTGAACATAACCTAATAGTATATCCAATGTTACGCCATAACTTCATACATGGGGCTGAAGGACTGTGGGCCCCGTCTGAATGGCAGTAGTTTTACATCATTCCCTCCCGCACTGCGATGGTCATGTCCATACCATTGATCTGATTATATACATCACAACTTTATTGCTATTTTCTGTCGTTCTCTTTTCTCCTCTGCAGCTGTTCTATTCCTTTTTCAAGTCTCTGGTGGGGAAGGATGTTGTCGTGGAGTTAAAGAATGACTTGAGGTAAGTGACTTATCGGCCTTGGCTCTATCAGGATGTAAGTCTCTGTTCACATCACGTGAAAATCTCCTGACGTGACGAACGTAAACCCCCTAATGTATGGCATCCATAGGCTCCCATGGAATGTTGTCTTCTATTAACAGCGACACGCCTGTCCAGTGGTTGTGTCAAGTATTGCAGCTTGGCTCTATTTGAGTTAATGGAGCAGAGCTGTAATACCACACACACCCTGCAGACAGGTGTGGCACCGTTTTTTTTTTAGAAGATCGGAGCCATGTTTTTCTAATCCTGAACAAGCCCTTTTGGCTATGTCCACACATGTCGTAAACGCTGCATATTTTCAGTGTAGAGGAGAAACCATGGATATTGACCTGCTGCGCGGTTTCTCGATTTGTAACATGTAAACTTCTCTTGTAAAAATGCTGCAAAATTTTTACATGGAAAATCCAGATAAAATTCTACATTGTTTACGTTGTGTGTGTGGACATGCCCTAAAAAGATACAAATGCTATACTGCGCGGTATACGCTCTTTTGAGGCATGTTTTTGAGTTGAAACAAGTAGTCGGCTTCACTTAAAGTGGTATTTCAGCCTAAAGCATTTGTTTTTTGATCCGTCCACTGGATCGGTGATAAATGCTAAATCGGTAATGGACCGGTCGCCGATTTCTAACAGACTCCTGATCAATATAATAAATTTGTTCTTAAACCGATCCTGATGGATCCCACTAACCTATAGTGTCGTCTGTCAGGTTTACAGCCAGAATAATGCTGCAGGCCACACCAGACCTGCTGTCTTAGGCCGAATTCAGATAAACGTGGGGAAACTCGGACATGAGAAATTGCCGTTTTTCACATCAGAGTTGCCTCTGTGCGGGTCCCGTTTTCATGGATCCCCATAGACTTGAGTCTATCGAGGGATCCGTGAAAACAGAAGAAAACAGGACATGTTCTATTCTTGAACGGACCCTTCGCACGGTCTGATGAAACAACGGCTGTGTGAACGGCCCCATTGAAATACATGCGTCTGTATGACGGCCGTTGGACGTGTTCTACGTTCGTCTGAATTCGGTCTTAGTGGAAGTCGTTGTTTCTTACGTGGAGGGAAATGAATGATGTCATTGAGATTCAATAGTGCCGAAAAAAATCCTATTAAAACAATGGGATCAATTGCACAGGTTTTATTTTTTTAATGTGAACAGAGCCTATTGTTGCAGCTTTCCTTTCCTTCCTTCTGCCCGCACTCCTCTGATACACGCGCCCTCCTTTTCTGGTTCCGTCACTGATGATGGTCATTTTTATCTCTTGTAGCATTTGTGGGACTCTGCATTCGGTAGATCAGGTAAGAAACACAATGTGGGATTTGGGATATCACAAAACATGGGCAAAGAAAAGCATTCAACTAGGGCTTGTGCGCGACTGGAAAAACAGGGTCTGAGTTGTTTGAAGAAACGGCGCCACTCTCGTCTACAGGCTGTGTCTGGTATTGCATCTCAACAATTTTTATCCTTTTTGTTGTTTGCAGTATCTGAATATCAAATTAACAGACATCAGCGTGACTGACCCTGAGAAGTATCCGCACATGGTGAGTCCTTCATCCTGGGACTAGAACTCCCAACGTGCTCTGACAACTGCAGGCTGTTTGTGCATGCTGGGAGTTGTAGTGTCACAACCATTGGAGAGCTGCAGATTGCAAAGCCCGGAACGGATAGTTTGTCAAGAAATCCTTTTGAATCCTTTGTTGTGTTGATTCTCTTTCGTTAGCTCTCTGTGAAGAACTGCTTCATCCGCGGCTCTGTGGTCCGCTACGTCCAGCTTCCAGCCGATGAGGTGGACACGCAGCTACTTCAAGACGCTGCGAGGAAGGAGGCGGTTCAACAAAAACAGTGATGTGTCTGAGAAGACTGGAGTCCGGCTACACAGCCATTATTGTGCCATCCAAAGGGTTTGCATTTAGGCCTGGTACTTGGACTAATGGAAATTTGAAGGAAAAAAAAGTAGACCGCCTTCCTGCTGACTTATAAGTGTATAATCACATGCGGCAGATTTGATGCAGATTTTTTTTGAGACTGAAAATCTGTTCCTTACATCTGAATGTTGTGGCGTCAAACGCGTGAACTTCTGCAAGACCCTTTCAGACGAACAGAACAATCAGAAATCTCTGCAACAAATCTGCCGCTTGTGGTCTCACCCTAAACTGGACATTTCTTCTTGTGGAGAATACAGCGTTACACAGATCTGTTTATTTTTTTCTTCTTTTTACATTCGGGCAATAAAATGTGTGCTTGTCCAGAAGGAAAAAAAAATAGTAATCGTGGCTGCTTTCTTCCAGAAAAAGTGCCACATCGGTCCATTGTTTGTGTCTGGTATTGCAGCATGGCTCCAAAGGGGGCTGCAATACCTCATGCAACCTGTGGACGGTTGTGGCACTGCTTTTAGCAGAAAACATCCATGTTTTTCTTATTCTGCACAGCCCCTTTAAACCCAACTTGGCACAAGCATGGCACCCTGAGTGTGTGTGTGGGGGGGTTTGTATTGTCCCAGTAGGTTAACCCTTTATGAGCTTCTTATAAATTCCACATCTTTAACCTGATTAGTGCACTTTAAGTATTAATTCCATAAGGGTGCAGTCACATGCGTATTTCCGCCGCAGCGAAAACTTTTATAATGTAAACTAATGGGAAAAATATTGCGCAACGCAAGAAGTTGAGAGATCTGTTTTTGTTTCTGAATATTTTTCCCCATTGAATTACATTGTGAAAGTTTTATTATTTATTTTTTTTGTTTTTTTTTCCTTCCTGCAGTATTTCTGCAGCGGACCTTTCACCTGGAAAACTGCATCTCGCTATGTTGCGGTTTTTCGGGCGGAATTCCCTGTGGTTTCCAGGACGGATACTCTGTGTGCTTTTACGTGGCATATCTGCCCTGTGTGTCCCTACCCTTAGGCTAGATTCACACGAGCGTGGGGGAACTTGGACGTGAAGAATGTGATGTTTTTCACGTCAGAGGTTCCCTGTGCGGGTCCCGTTTTCATGAATCCCCATAGACTTGAGCTTATGCAGGGATCCGTGAAAACAGAAGATAAAAGGACATGTTCTTTTTTTCAACGAACCCCATTGAAAACTCTGTGTGACGGCCTTTGTTTTAACGGTCGTCACGTGGACGTATTCAACATACGTGTGAATAAGGCCTCCGATCATTCAGCAATACCAAGTTTTACAGGGATTGTTGTGGTGTCGTTAGTTTTTGGTTGGCGCAATCATCCTCCTGCCAGTGACGTGGCCGGCATCTACGGTCGTGGATTTGGACGTCTCTTGAGCGATCTAGATTTGTGTTTTGGCGGCAGGAGCGCTTGTATAATAGTCAGGCTGTATATTTCCAGAAAGGAACCCAATTATTTCAATCTGCAGACCCCATTTTACTGTATACCAGATTTTGTTTTTTGTTACAATTATTGTTTGACAGGGGAAGATCTGAGATCTGTGCGTACATTTTTGCCTCCGGTGAAAGTCTCACCAGGTAAAGTGATTTGGTTTTATGTTTATAAATAAAATACTTTTGGGCAAAGAACACGCGACTCAATGTGACCAATCAGTGTAGAGGATTTGTAAATTCATTGTGAACTTTCATTATGGCTGTTTTTGGATGTAACGGTGGAGAGAGTTGTCATCTGATCGGAGCCCCTCTTTATAGCCAGAACGGGGAGCCCCTACAAAGAGTCTCTTATTGCATCCATTGTATTTTATTTCTTCCAGTCATTATTATTACGTTGCTTTTTCATGGGAGGGGGAGGGGGGATGCTGGACCGTTACCTGGAACATACTGGAGGTTTTACCCGCCGGTGTTACCCGGGATTGTCATAGGGATGCAGGTCTGGTTATCTGCAGAGAGAAGAACAGGCGATAATTACATTTTGAAATCTAGAAGGTGTTGCTATACGGCACAGTATAAACATCTTTGGCTTCGTTCATACAGGTGTATTTTAAGGACCTGAATCCAGGTAAGGTGTACCTCCAATGATGGTGTGAGACGTCTCCTGCCAGAAGAAGGCGGAGCTTCCAGAATGGAGCGGTCTGGTTGCCTCGGCAACATTTACACACTAGGAGCCTTAGAACTTATCTAGAACTCTGGTGGATACATGTTGCCGTAGCAACAATCATGTTTTGTTTTTTTTTGATCACTACATAGAATGTACCGGTTCCATCTGCTTGTAGTATTTAAAGGGGTTATGTGGGTGCCAAAAATGATCAGTGTTGTCCCTGCAGTATGTGATGCACTCACTAATATACATTCCGGTCTACTGTCGCGCTCTTTCTGAGATTTTCGTAGATCTTTATAACGCTGCCGGGGGACTGGAAGTCTAGTTGCAAAGTCCTCTTTGATGACGATACGACTCTTCGTCACGTGACCGGCCCCCGCTGTACTCTGTCATCACTGTTACTGCTCGTTCAGCGGGGCCGCTCCCTGATAGTACATCATGGTGAGCGGGTCGTTCCCACAAACCGCCGCACTATGCCGTCTCATTGATAGCACTGGCATAGTAGTAACTTACAGCCGCAATTCCGCTTTAACGTCTGGAATTGGAGAACTCACATCTCGGCCGTTTAATCCCTTAGCACAGTCGATAGCGATATTGGGTGTTTGACAATGGGTTTTCTACCCTTTTAAGAATCATCGCCAGGATGATTTGAGGTGCAGGGCATCAAAGGCAATTATTTAATTCTATGGCAGTGTAGATGTATAGGTTGGGGCACTATTATTTAGGGGGGGGGGGCTCTGCACGCATAGTAATATGTAGTCAATAGGACCAATATAAATACATAGCAAACGCCACCTAGTGGCAGCAGTCTAATATAAAAAAATTGTCCCTCAAAGAAGCCCCCAGTACCGCACATGCCCCAGGCGATCACGGTGACTTGTGGACCCACCTCGTTGTTGGATGTTGTCAATGCCCCAGCTCAGTGTCCGGATTTGAGTCTTCACTTCTTCCCTGAACTGTAAATGATATAAAATGTGATTATCTACGTATCACCTGAAATACAGGAGAGACCGCTCAGCATGGGGGAGGGGGAGGGCGACTTACCACCTGGGTCATCATTGCTGCGTTTTGTGATCCAGAATTGGACACGCTTGTAATGGTTAGTCCGAGCTGCCGATCTGTAAGGTGGATGATTGTTAATTATTGATTGATTGCTATTTATTATTGATTGCTGACGGTTTAGGACTCTGCAAAGATTCATCTTGGTGATGTCACACGTTTACCTGGGACATTAAGGGCCTCCACCTGAACCTCACACAAGATCAGCTCATCCATGCGGCCCGGTATTACCACAGTCACATATCGTCCAATGATTCCGTCACATGGAAAGGTTGTTGTTGTTCCCGGGTTCAGGGAGGTGATGACTGAACAGCTGGAAGAATTGGGTATGACGTTGGTTATAGGACTGGTGCCCACATGGAACTACATCATTGGTAACGTCCTTTCCTTTGAAACGACAACAATTAATTTCTAATAAGACAACCTTGTAATGGCAATTCCTCAAACGAGAAGATACAAATAGGAGTCTTCATTTGCTCACCTTGGGTTATACACCCCATAGTCTTGGAGACTCTCACCCACATGGACCTCAGCCCAGGTAACTGCCATTGTCTGACTTTTGAGTAGACTGGTTATGGTGACATTGGCGATGAGGTAGCCGCGTCTTAGGTCAACAGTCCACCAGGGCTGGTACTCGTAGCTTGTCTGACTGCAGGACCCTTTCAGAAAGTCAGAGTTACTGTTGCCATCTATTGCCAGGTGAGCTTCTCCCTGCCCTCGGACTGAGCTGGACTGGAAGGCGAGACCCTTCAGAGTCAAATCCACCGCTGCAAGAGACGACCAACAGAGGTGTTATGTGGATGGGCTCACAATATCTCCTTCATATATACAGCCAGCCAGTCGGGTTTCTTGGCTAAAGGCAATAACCACTTTTGCACCGGTTCAGGAGCTCCGTCCATTTATGTGACTTCTGATGATGAAACAACTGACTATATTTTGTATGTGTCACCTAAAGGGGTTGTCCAGTCTAGAAAACCTATTTTTATACAACCTATTAGGGAATTCTGGGTTATTAGAGGGGGGGGGGGGGGGTCATCTGTTCAGGATCCATATCTCTTAGCAAGCGTGGAGAGCGGTTACAAAGAGCGTCTCCTGCTCTGGAGGACCTGTCCTGTCCTGCATTACACAGACAACACATTAATGTAAATGGGCACTGTGTAATGCTTTATTTCTCCTGAGGTGGTGCTGTAGGGAAATTGAACACTTAGGCTACATTCACACGAGCGTGACAGATTTACGCATGTAAAAAAAAACTCGCGGAAATCGGCAGTGTGCGTTGCGTGTGGCATGTGTTTTTCACGAACTTGCAATGTGATTGATGCGTGAAACACAAACCGCGCACAGATGTGCGTCCGTTTGCTGTCCCTTGTCTTGACGCAGCCCGTTGACTTCATTGGGCGACTAGGTGCTTTAAAACGCACCAATAAAGGACATGCAGTGAGTTTCACGCAACGGACTCTCGCTGCATGTAAACACGCATGTGTGAATAGCCCCATTGAAATCAATGGGATCGTGTGCTGTCCGTTGTTTCAACGCGCAGCACATGGACGAGAATCACGCTTGTCTGAATGAGCCCTTAGGCTACGTTCAGACAAGCGTAGCTAACCTCGGACATGGAAAAACTGTAGTTTTTCACGTCTGAGGTGCACCCCTGTGGGGCGCGTTGTCACTGATCCCTCATTGACCAGAGTCTATGGAGTGATGCATGACACGCAGTAAAATAGGACATGTCCTATTTTTTCACTGACCCTTCACACGCTCCGTTGAAACAACGGTCATGTGAACGCCCACATTGAAGTACCTGAGTCCGTGTGGCGGAACGTTGTTTTAACGGCCGTCACATGGACTACATATACGCTAGTCTGAATGAGCCCTTACTATCAAGTTTCTCCACAGATTACAACTGATCGCTGGGGCTCTCAGCAGGGGGGATACTGTGTGATCAACTATGGTCAAGGGACCCTTCTAAGGGTATGTTCACACAGCCTATTTTCGGACGTTTTTCGGGCTGTAAACGCCCGAAAAATCGGAAGCAGAACGCCTCCAAACATCTGCTTATTGATTTCAATGGGAAAACGGCGTTCTGTTCCGACGGAGTGTTTTTCGCTGCGTTTGTTTACACGTAAAAAAACGGCCGCAAAAATGTAGTGCAGGTCAGTTCTTGGGACGTTTTTGGAGCCGTTTTCATTAACTATCGAAAAAAGCTCCAAAAACGCAGCGAAAATCGCGAGTGGTTTAAAAAAACGTCGGAAAATCAGGAGCTGTTTTCCCTTGAAAACAGCTCCGTATTTCGAGACGTTTTTGAGTTTTCGTGTGAACATACCCTAACAAGTAGGCATTGTCCAAAACTGAGAACTCTTTTAAGGAATTATATATTTTAATAGCAGGTGGGGATCATTAGGGTTAGGCTGGGTTCACACAAGCACATTACGTCCGTAATGGACGGACGTATTTCCGCCGCAAGTCCCGGACCGAACACACTGCAGGGAGCCGGGCTCCTAGCATCATAGTTATGTACGACGCTAGGAGTCCCTGCCTCTCCGTGGAACTACTGTCCTGTACTGAAAACATGATTACAGTACGGGACTGTTGTCCTGCAGCGAGGCAGGGACTCAGCATCGTACATAACTATGATGCTAGGAGCCCGACTCCCTGCACTGTGTTCGGTCCGGGACTTGCGGCGGAAATACGTCCGTCCATTACGGACGTAATGTGCTTGTGTGAATCCAGCCTTAGAGTTGCTCATAGTGTTGTATAAGTCTAATTTAGGTAAGGCTACACCTGAAGACTTTTATATAGGTTGGTGCTTCTCAAAGTTGCTCCTGGGGAACCCTTGGGTTCCACCATGAGGTATTAGGGATCCCCTTGAATGAAAATAGGTAATAGCAGATGAAGCTGGTGTGGTGTGGGCACCATTTTTCTTCTCTGCCGCAAGCTATTACTGCAATAATTTTTTTTTTACATGCGTGTATGAGTGCCATTTCTTCAATAGGGGGATTTGAACCTCATACTGTCCTGTAAGCAGCCACGTCTGTTGTTAAAATTCCTGCCACTGCCTCCAGAGGGCGCTCACTGAATACACATTTCTAGGGCTCCCATTGAACACATTTATGATACATTTGTGTGCAAACAATTTACAACAATAGGTAATTTTTTAAGTCCGGTATGAAAACGATATAAAAAATAATAATAATTGAAGAATAAAAACATTTTACATTTGATTATTCAGCTACTTACAGTTTATTATTTTTTGGGATCAGTAAATAAAATAATCACTTACCGGAAGATTGAACATTTGTTTCATACTTTAGACCTGTAAATAAATAATATATGTACGTTTATAGTGTAGATTGACACACATGGACGTTTATGGACAAGGAGCTAGTATGGGAATGAGCGATCCTTACTATGGTCACTCTACCTCACACATGTCTGTCATGTTTATACAGGGAGATGTCCTGCCGACAACGATAATATTACATGCATCATAAACTATACGGTCAGCCGATGGACGAGCGTAAAACTAGAGGTCTATATTGTATATCCTACACCAGAGGCGTAGCTAGGGGTTTAGCACAGGGGGAACGAAACACATCTGGGTGGGTCCCCCACACAGTATAATGCCCCTATACTGCCTCCCCACACAGTACAATTCTCCTATAGCTGCCCCCACACAGTATAATGGCCCTATAGCTGGCCCCACACAGTATAATGGCCCTATAGCTGCCCCCACACAGTATAATGGCCCTATAGCTGCCCCCCACACAGTATAATGCCCCTATAGCTGCCCCCACACAGTATAATGCCCCTATACTGCCTCCCCACACAGCCTTTAAAATGGCTTATCTTTTGTGTTATGAGGGTCCTCTGAGGAGAAATTGATCATAGAGTCTCTTACTGATAGGTCCCTCAGCAATCATGTGTAATCTGTGTGGGAACCTGGAAGCAAGTGTTTAATTCCTCTACAGCGCCATCACTGGGATAACTAAGCATTACACTTTTTGTATTGAAGTCAATGGGCTGTATATTTATTGTACGGACGGGCCGGGTCCTCCAGAGCAAAAATTGCATTTTGAAGATGAGGGTCCTGAACGAAGAACTCCGCTTTATTCATGGGCTTTCAAATTAGACAAACCCTTTAAAAAAATCCAAGCCCCAACGATAATGCTACATATTGATGCCTTGCTATCTAAGTTATTGCCAGTAGGTTTCCATCTTAGAGCTGACTTGTGGTTTAATAACATTGATGGGCACTTAGAGGATAGACAGATGTTTCCGAGAACCCTTCTCTTAGGCCTCATTCAGATGGCAATAATGCGGACACATTATAGTGTGAGTATTACGGCTGCAAGTCCCGGACTCCCCGTAGTTCAAGTGAATCAGACTTATATCATCCTTTATGGATCTACGTTTGGTTCACTTGAGTATTTATATGTTCTATCACTCACCTGCAAGCACAACGAATACGAGAATGGGCGAGAAAGTCTTCATCTCTTCCAGATGTCTGACAGTAACAGATTCATCCCGTTCTGTGTCGTTCCACCGCGCTCTGTTATTTTGCATCGCAAATCTGGACTGCGTTGGTTTATGTAGATCATGGGGCTAAGTCAATAACTTATACGTGGACCTGCTGCCGGCGCTCACAACTATATACTGTATGTAAATGTATCTGGAGCACGGGGGATATATAAGATAATGTGGTGATCATGGGGGGTAGGGAGTTACTGGACTTCAGGTCCGTCATCCCATTGAACACTCCAGTAATCCTCTAAAAACTCCTTCGCATAGGGGTAAATATCATTCCCTTGCATCGTCTCACATATTATTTCTCAGATAAAGTATGTCACATGTCAACTGCTGCAGAACATCATGATACAGAACTAAGATGCTGGGGAATATCATAATACACTACCGTTCAAAAGTTTAGGGTCACTTAGAAATTTCCTTATTTTTGCAAGAAAAACACCGTTTTTTTTCAATGAAGAGAACATTAAATTAATCAGAAATACACTCTATACATTGTTAATGTGCTAAATGACTATTCTAGCTGCAAACGTCTGGTTTTTAATGCAATATCTACATAGGTGTATAGAGGCCCATTTCCAGCAACCATCACTCCAGTGTTTTAATGGTACATTGTGTTTGCTAACTGTGTTAGAAGGCTAATGGATGATTAGAAAACACTTGAAAACCCTTGTGCAATTATGTTAGCACCGCTGTAAACAGTTTTGCTGTTTAGAGGAGCTATAAAACTGACCTTCCTTTGAGCTAGTTGAGAATCTGGAGCATTACATTTGTGGGTTCGATTAAACTCTCCAAATGGCTAGAAAAAGAGAGCTTTCATGTGAAACTCGACAGTCTATTCTTGTTCTTAGAAATGAAGGCTATTCCATGCGAGAAATTGCCAAGAAACTGAAGATTTCCTACAACGGTGTGTACTACTCCCTTCAGAGGACAGCACACACAGGCTCTAACCAGAGTAGAAAGAGAAGTGGGAGGCCCCGCTGCACAACTGAGCAACAAGACAAGTACATTAGAGTCTCTAGTTTGAGAAATAGATGCCTCACAGGTCCTCAACTGGCAGCTTCATTAAATAGTACCCGCAAAACGCCAGTGTCAACGCCTACAGTGAAGAGGCGACTCCGGGATGCTGGCCTTCAGGGCAGAGTGGCAAAGAAAAAGCCATATCTGAGACTGGCTAATAAAAGGCAAAGATTAATATGGGCAAAAGCACACAGACATTGGACAGAGGAAGATTGGAAAAAGTGTTATGGACAGATGAAGCGACGTTTGATGTGTTTGGATCACACAGAAGAACATTTGTGAGACGCAGAACAACTGAAAAGATGCTGGAAGAGTGCCTGACGCCATCTGTCAAGCATGGTGGAGGTCATGTGATGGTCTGGGGTTGCTTTGGTGCTGGTAAAGTGGGAGATTTGTACAAGGTAAAAGGGATTTTGAATAAGGAATGCTATCACTCCATTTTGCAACGCCATGCCATACCCTGTGGACAGCGCTTGACTGGAGCCAATTTCATCCTACAACAGGACAATGACCCAAAGCACCTCCAAATGATGCAAGAACTATTTAGGCTGGGTTCACACGACCACATTAACGTCCGTAATGGATGATGCTAGGAGTCCCTGCCTCTCTGCAGGACAACTGTCCCGTACTGTAATCATGTTTTCAGTACGGGACAGTAGTTCCACGGAGAGGCAGGGACTCCTAGCATCGTACATAACTATGATGCTAGGAGCCCGGCTCCCTGCACTGAGTTCGGTCCGGGACTTCCGGCCGAAATACGTCCGTCCATTACGGACGTTAATGTGGTCGTGTGAACCCAGCCTTAGGGAAGAAGCCGGCAGCTGGTATTCTATCTGTAATGGAGTGGCCAGCGCAGTCACCAGATCTCAACCCCATAGAGCTGTTGTGGGAGCAGCTTGACCGTATGGTACGCAAGAAGTGCCCATCAAGCCAATCCAACTTGTGGGAGGGGCTTCTGGAAGCATGGGGTGAAATTTCTCCCAAAATTAACAGCTAAAATGCCAAAGGTCTGCAATGCTGGAATTGCTGCAAATGGAGCATTCCAAGACCAAAGCAAAGTTTGAAGGAGAAAATTATTATTTCTAACCTTGTCAATGTCTTGACTATATTTTCTAGTCATTTTGCAACTCATTTGATAAATATAAGTGTGTGTTTTCATGGAAAACACAAAATTGTCTGGGTGACCCCAAACTTTTGAACGGTAGCGTACATACCTCAGCTGCTGCAGAACATCATAATACACACCTCAGCTGCTGCAGAACATCATAATACACACCTCAGATGCTGCAGAACATAATACACACCTCAGCTGCTGCAGAACACCATGATTCACACCTCAGATGCGGCAAAACATCATAATACATACCTCAGATGCTGCAGAACATCGTTTTGAAAAGGATGAGGGTGTTTCATTCATTTCAATTACTGGTTAACAGGGCTTTCCCACTTAGGGCTCATTCGACGAGTGTTTATCACCCCTGTGTGATGGCCGTCACACGGATTCATGTATTTCAATGGGGACGTTCACACGACTGTTTCAACGGAGCTTAAAAAGGGTCCGCGAAAAAATAGGACGTCCTATTTTACTGTGTGTCACGCATTCCTCAGTAGACTCTAGTGTATGGGGGATCTGTAACGACGAGTCCCGCACAGGTGCACTTCGGACGTGAAAAACGTCTAGTCTGAATGTAGGCTTAGAGGTGTTCTGCAGCAGCTGAGGTGTGTATTATAAGAAGGAATGACCCCTCCTATTATACTCTATAAGAATATTTGCCATCACCTCAGAGTCCTGAGATCTGTCTGGATATTCTCCGCTTGCTGCCTTTCACAGAACGCTAATATTCTACTTCTAATATTCTTATAATATTGGGGAGGGGGCTCAATAATGTGACTTATCTCAGGTCTCCATGATGTATTTTGTGATGACTGCACAGTAACAGGAGTCATGTAAATAGGGAAATTCTATTCAAAGTATATAAACAAATTCAACTAAACCTGAACCATTGTTCCCTGGGCAATGTCATATCTGATCACCTAGTGACACTGTCACCCGTCTACTCATATGAAGGGTTGATGATGACGATGGCTGCGTGAGAGTTCATTAGTGACCTCATTTTATAATGTGAAATCACTGTGTGAAGATGCAATAAAATGAGTATTTCTAGGATTATAGGTAGCCCTGAGGTCAGGATGGGAATATGAAGAGGAAGACAAAGAGTTAATGGGAAATCCTGATTGCTCCTTACACCTATTTATAAAGATAGAAAATCATCAAAGTCTCTCGTGTCTCTATAAATAGATATTATATTACATTATATTTTATCACATTCACAACATTACATTATACTTTATTATATTACATAACATTGTATTACATTATATTTTATATCACAACATTACTTTTAGATTAAACTACATTAGATTCTTATATAACATGACATCACATTATACTATATTACATCACAAAATATTATTTTACATTATATCACATTACACTGTATTAAATTATAGTACATTATATTTTATATCATAACATTACATTATACTTTATTAGATTACACTCTTTACTAGAACATTACATTATACTCTATTATGTACATGACATTATATTTAATTATATTTTATATCATAACATTACACTTTATAAGCGTACACTATATTATATTAAACTAGATTAATTCTATTATAGTACATTACATTATTTTACATAAGATTCTACTATATCACATTACAATATATTATTTGACATTATATTACATTAAACTGTATTACATTATAGTACATAACACTACATTATACTTTAATAGGTTATATTATATCACATTACATGACACTGTATTATATTATATTACAAAACATTACATGACACTATATTATATTACCTTGCGCTGTATTTTATATTCCAGTAACGTATATAGCGCTAATAATTCTGCACGGATATATACTGAATGCATCCACTCCATCCATTTTCAGAATGATATATTAAAATAACTCTCTTTACTTTATTCTGCCATTTCCTTTGATTGTGGCATATTCTTTTTATAGGAACTTGGGGTGACTACTTCACTACTATGTTAAAGGGGTTGTCTGAGTAATGGGGGGGGGGGTCCTCAAGAGGGAGGGAAAAATGTGTTTTGTAGACACTGATGACCTGTTCTGTGGATAGGTCATCAGTTGTTCGTGCCCGGACAACCCCTTTAAATACTAAGAGATCCCATTATATAAAACATTTGGTTGGAATTATTTTTGCAAAAGGTGGTACAACTAGTTATTACAATTAAGGGGGCAATTACTGTTTCACACGGGTAATACGGGTGTTGGATAAATGTGTTCCTTAAATAAGAATTCAGCGATAACTAAAAAACTGTGATGTAACACTCAGGTTCACTTTGTACATATAGTGCAGAATGTGCTCAGTAACACAAATATGTAATAATAGATATCTGGAAGGGGCAGATAATTATGTTACAAGAATTTGTAGATCATAGATAGATAGATATGAGATAGATAGATAGATAGATAGATAGATAGATAGATAGATAGATAGATAGATAGATATGAGATAGATAGATAGATAGATAGATATGAGAGATAGATAGATAGATAGATAGATAGATATGAGAGATAGATAGATAGATAGATATGAGATAGATAGATAGATAGATATGAGATAGATAGATAGATAGATATGAGATAGATAGATAGATAGATATGAGATAGATAGATAGATAGATAGATAGATAGATAGATAGATATGAGATAAATAGATATGAGAGATAGATAGATAGATAGATATGAGATAGATATGAGAGATAGATAGATAGATAGATAGATATGAGATAGATAGATAGATAGATAGATAGATAGAAACTCAGAAAGCTATAGATAGCGTGAGATATATTACATAATGTGTATTGGGTGGATCTATGTAAACCTTGGCAGTTTTATGACATGACGGACTGGTTACTGACAGATTTTATAGGGGAAGTGGGTGACGGATTTAAGGAAGGATCTTCACACACATCATTTCTTAGTAGAGTCTGTATCTTGAGGGACACATCATGTGAGAAGAACGATGGACCTGGACATCTGATTCATTATTTATGTTTGTCTTCTCTACCAATGCTGAGCGATCGCCTCACACAGACGGCAAAATGAAACACCTCAAGTCCTGGGAAAGGTAAGTGGAGATAATTACACGGGGGAATTATTGTGGGTGATGAAAAGTCTCGGAGACGAAAAGTCTTGAGATTAATTCAGGGCAATTAAACAGAAGAATGTTTTCCCTTAGCTTATTACATGTTAGATTTGGCACATTACCTGATATATCATTAACATTGCCCATTGTGTATTGGAGAATATGTAGGTGGGTTTTCACATGGGGCAAATATTTCGTTCACTGCTCTAGACTTTTATCTGAATACCCTGGTCTTGGCATCCAGCACACATGCCCTGCCAGCTATTCGCCTGGCATATGTAGTGGATAGAGGGACCTTTTGCAAAACTCAAAATGTTGATGGTTCATGCCAACCAACATCTCCCATACCCTGTAAAAGTAGGGCCAAGCGCTTCTTTCCTCGCCTTGTAGAGGTGGTATTGCCTTCAGGTTGGTTCCCCTCTGTTATTTGAGGTCTACACAGGTACACAGTACTCATGGGGAAGTGGAATAGGGCCAACCAAAGCTCCCATAGCAGCTCCCATAGCATATGGTATGTATGCCGGAGTTGTGTATATATATTATTGTTTATTAATCCCTTCCTGACATATGACGTAGCCGGGTAGGGGACGTATGAAGCAGACTCACAGGCTGAGCCCGCTTCGTACAACGCAGGTGTCGGCTGTATGTTACAGCCGACACTTCACTGTAATGAGCGGAATCCCATTCATTTACCCCCTTAGATGCCGCGGTCAATAGCGACTTCGGCATCTAAGGAATTATAAACATAATTGGCATCGCCGTGTCCATAAAAGCCTGATCTATTACAATATAACATTATTTAACCCGCATGGTGAAGGCCATACAAAAAAAAGTAAACTGCCAGAATCGATGTTTTTTTGGTCACCTCCTCCTCCACAACATTTTTTATAAAAAGTGATCAAAAACTTACATGCACTCTAAAATGGTTCCATGAAAAACGAGAGCTTGTGCCGCAAAAAAGAAGCCCTCATTTCGCACAATCGACGGAAAAATAAAACAGTTATGGCTCTCAGAAAATGGCTGCACAGAATTAGGCGCCATACACACAACCGTATTTTTCATTCGTAATTACGGACCCATTAATTTCTACGGCATGGACACCTATCTGTAAAAGTACGGAAAGGTGTCCGTAGCCCCTAGAAATAAATCGGTCCGTAATTACGGTCCATAATTACGGATGAAAAATACGGTCGTGTGCATGAGGCCTACATTTTATTTTTAACAATTAGTTTTTCCCTTTTAACAGTAGTAAAATATTTGAAAAAGAACTATATAAATTTGGTATCGCCGTAATCGTATTGACCTGCAGAATAAAGTTAACATGTTGTTTTAGTTGCGTGGTGAATGCCATAAAAGCGAAGCCCAAAAACAATGGAGGAATCGCTGATTTTTTCCCATTCCACCCCGCCTCCTCTTCTCACCACTTTTGAGAAGTGGCAAGAGAGGTAAATAGTCGCAAATGGTAGCTCAGTTATGATGTGCACCATCATTTGCCACTTTTTACAACAGAAAACTGGCATAAACCTTTTGCTATATTCCCCCCCACTGCGCCTTATTTATTAAAACTAACCTGCCCAGGCAACCAATCACATTGAAGACTTAGCTGACGGGGCCAGATTTGATAAATGAGGCCTAATCGACCTGAAGTCTGAATTCAGGGACAGCCGTAAAGTAAATATCTACCCTTAATTGGTGTTTTATGTTTTTACTTTACATAGATCCAACATTATGTACTGTTTAATTTCATAATATATATTTATAACGGTTTGAGCTCAGATTTTCTGATACAGAGCTCCAAATCCCCTGCTTGCCCTCACACTGTTACATGCTAAAATTATTTCTGCCTGCAGCCACCACTAGGGGGAGCTCAGGAGCTTACTGTATACTGTGTATACATTGCACTCAATAATAAAACAGTATGCAGTAAGCTCCTAAGCTCCCCCTAGTGGTAATACAATCCAAAATACCAGTCTTTCCATAACAACTGACGTCACCGCTGCAGCCAGAGATTAGCAGTGGGGTCATGTGATGAAGAGACGGACGTCATTGTGGCGCTGAATTAGAAAGACGCCGTGTGAGCATTGTGGGCATTTTAAAGGGTGACTATAGTACCTTTTTTTATTTTAAGCTATTTGCAGCTTCATGCCCCATTTTTGTCAAAGTTTGGACAACTCTCGTAAAGAAAAAGTTCCTTTAACCTATTCTTTACTGGATGCAAAAACTATGATTCCTAGGTGTAGATCTGATTCCATTGTAGTAAATGGGGGAAATTTAGCACAAAAATACTCCAAAGCCGGCCATACACATAAGACAATGATACTCCACTGATTAATTGTCCGTGCGATCAATTGTACGAACGATCCCACCAGCAACAGTAGAGACTAAATTGGTGGATAAGGGAGTAGGTTTTAAAAAAAAAACTTTACAGCTCTGTGCTACTTTGTGTGAACACAATGAAAAATCCAACCAAAATAATGCAGCTGCCAAAATGCGCCAAGATTTTCCCAACATGCCATAAATTGAGAGCTAGAATCTTATTGGTTGCTATGGGCAACTGCTTCACTTTTTAAATAAGCCTTTTTCTACTTAACTTGTAAATGAGCCTGAGTTAGGCCGCAAATCCTGAGACTCCATAATCTACGAGGATCAGTTTTCCAGGGTCTCACCTTGACACCTTGACGCTCTGATACTACACTAAGTGATATTACTGTTATTAGAAACGTCTTTTAGGCTTTGTAAGGCGATGATAGCTGAGCGGGACATGTCAGCCATACAATGCTTGTAAATATGAGGGAGGATTCATAGCAGGTCTTTATGATCTATCTCATGAACTGTAAACAGTGTATTACCGCGGCACGGAACATTAATTAACGTCTCGTTAAGTGTAAGGAAGCAGTCAGCTCCTCTCGTATAAAGGATGAGCTCATGACTACGTCTGGTGTCTCCTAAGATCCACTTAGGAATGTTTCAAGATGGCCGCCACGTAGCCGTTCCCGCCTTATCACTCCTGCTTGCCACATTGCGAGATCATACAGATTTGTTGGGATTAGCATGGGGATATTTGAAGGGTTTTCACAAGTGTAGGTATTAAGAAGCTCATGGTACAATAGTCTGGGGATTAGGTGGAGTTTCAGCATGGCAGGCCGTGATTCGGTGGCGGGTATAATTGTCTGTGCAGGACGTGGATATGTAAGAAGAAATAATTCGCTATCACTAGTGCACACAGATGAACACAGAAGGTGAAATGGATTTGCTCTATGTCAGGTGGACTTAAATGAGTAAGTCAGAATTTTTACCTATTTATTTCTTTTTGTTTAGGCTCAGTTCACACCTTCATCACGGCTTCCGTTTATACCAGTAGCCAAGACGCAGTGCCGGATCCGTGGCACAACAGAAACCAGCAGCGCCATAAGAAGCCGTTGGGGTCCGTCATGCGACGGATCCAGCGCTTCCATTTTTTTCCATTGTTCTGCTCCTATGATGAAGCGGGACGACAGAAAAACCAACGCAAATGTGAACAGAGCCTTATTCCAGGGAGGGCCCGAAATACAATAACATGTAAAGTACCATTGAATTCTCTGTAGGCCTCATGCACACGGCCGTGTCCGTAATCACGGTCTCCGTGATTACAAGCAAGGGCGGCCGCGGACAGCCATCCAAATTTTTGACCCGTGCTCCCATATAAAGCATTACGGTCCGTAAAAAGCAAAATGTCCTATCTTTTGCGGAGGCTTTCTACAGCCCGGACACCTTTCCGCAAATATACGGGAAGGTGACCGTGGTCAATAGAAATTAACGGATCCGCAATTACGGAAACATACTAGGGTCGTGTGCATGAGGCCTAATAAGCGACTATTAGCAAAGTGGTTTGAGGGTAAAGGGTCGGCCACTGGGGTCTTGCCAGCCTCTTGCTATGAATGATGGGGCTTGTTGTCCCGTAGACTTTATATTGCTATATTGCTGCACGATTCTTCTAAGTGCATTGAAGTCAGACAACGAAGGAGATAGGACAAGAAAAGTCCCTGAAGTGCACATCAGAAGAGCATATTAAGGGATCATTACCCGGAGGGACAGAACAGGCTCCGCTAATATGGGACTCTATGAGTAACTGCTGCAACGTGTAAGTGCAGCCGGTTCTCTCCTCGCCTTTGATGTTGGTTTCTCACTTGCTGGTGAAGCAGAGTCTCATCTCTCACTACTACATAGATTGCTTTGACAGCAGCATTGGATTCCTGTATCAGGCCAGTGGAAGGGCAACAGGTAGGCAGTTTGACTTTTATGGGGTCTCCCATTGATGATTTATGGTCACAGTTGCCCATCCGGAGTTAGAACTGATCACGTCACTTACAGATCTTGCTTTTCGTAATGTATCTGACTAATTCAATTATGGCTTAAGCCTCCTATGGTCGAATTCACACGAGCGTGTTCAGTCTGTGATATACAGTCCGTATTTCGGCCGCATTTCCTGGACCGAACACACTGCAGGGAGCCGGTACTGTCCCGTACTGTAATCATGTTTTCAGTATGGGACAGTTGTCCCGCAGCGAGTCAGTGACACCTAGCGTCATAGATAACTATAATTCTAGGAGTCCGGCTCCCTGCAGTGTGTTTGGTCCAGGAAATGCGGCCGAAATACGGACCGTATATCGCGGACTGAACACGCTAATGTGTGGGGCTCCTTAGACATTGAATATTTCTTACCTTTTTCTGGATCAACACAGTATGAAATTAAAGGGGTTACGTGAGGACCAAAAATTATTATTAGTGTAGTCACTTCAGTATGTGATAAACTCACTAATATACATTCGGATCCTCCGTCGCGCTGATTCTGAGATTTTCATAGATTTTTATAGCGCTGCCGGGGGACCAGAGGTCTAGTTGCACAGTCTTCTTTGATGATGATGATACGACTCTTCGGCATGTGACCGGCCCCGCTGTTCTCTATGTAATCGCTGTACTACTGCTACTGCTTGTACATTTATACAGCGGGGCCGGTCACATAATGATGAGTCGTATCATCATCATCAAAGAAGACTGTGCAACTAGACCTCCGGTCCCCCGGCAGCGCTATAAAAATCTATGAAAATCTCAGAATCAGCGCGACGGAGGATCCGAATGTACATTAGCGAGTGTATCACATACTGCAGGGACTACACTGATAATAGGCAACAATCATCCAAGAATCCGGCACTGCTCTAGAGTCGAAAACCAGTAGGAAGACCAGAAGAGCGGAAACACTCATTGAAATATTTACCGTCAAGCGCCAAGTCATCCAGTTTGCTAAACCAGTGACCCACCAGGGCAGGGTTGATCACATAGACATAGGCCCCAATGCAAAATCTGTAACAGGGCCCCCACTTTCCATGTCATTTATAGAATTGCTCTCTTTATATGTGCCCCCTAAGGTACCAGGGTGCAACTGCTATTTCTGCAACCCCTATAGCTATGCTTCTGGTTGAGCATTTTTGTGACCCTGATGTTCCCCAATGTGCCAGATGATCTCAGTTGTACTGTGATTATACTATTTTTTATTTAATAGTGCCAATATATTTTCCAAATAAACAAACAACTTCATATCATGCCCCCCATAACAAATCCCAGTGTACAAGGCCATGATTTCTGATAGTCACACACAGAGAGTCACAAATCAGTTTCCTATGCCTCAACCATGGAGGAACTTTATACATCCCCAAGGCAGATGTCGCTGGATTTTTGGACCAAGATAAAGCTTCATTGCAATTTCTGATGACAAGCTTGCTGACGGTTTCCAATAACAACCAGCAGAATTGTGAATTCAGCTCTGGATTATAGTAATATAACTAAGAAGTAATACAATCTACTTTAACATTGCATTTATAGCCAGAGTTCTTATCTATGTAAGAACAGTCATAGATAAATACTTCAAAACCATGAGTCAGCCTCATTCTAAATATTATCTTGACTCCTTATTATTAAACAACCTACAATATAAGTTTTGAAGTGTAATAAATATTCCTATATTACTAGTCAGACAGGAACTACTGCCCCCTGCCAGCTGCCTGACTCCCAGACTAGGATGTCACTCTTATTGCATCAGGCTGTAATTACCAGACTCATCCACCAGATGTCGCTTCTAAAAATAGATTCTAAAATATCGGGCTGCCCTCGTTAATGCCTGCATATAATAAGTGTAGAATAATTCCAGTATAGAAAAATCACAGTGTGTCTATTGCGGAGGCAAAATAGCAATGGATAGTGTTCATTTACAAAAAGCTATATGCCAACAGGATTGATAGAAACATATTTAGAAGTCTACATTAGACACAGGCGAAAGCTGGGGACAGCTAAGTATGGGCAAACCGGGGTCCTTTGATGCTGTACGCTAAGGGCGGAAGTAGGAAGGGGAAAGAATACACGTGGGGAGATGTACATGACGTCATCGGCGAGGATCTAAGGAGAAGTGAGTGTGAAAAGTGAGAGCACTGGGGGATGTAGGGGTAACGGGCAGAAATGAATGGATGTTGGGTGTAAGGGCGGATGGGAGGAGTGGGGTATAGGGGGTAACAGTGCGGTATATTAGAGGTAGTGCCCATGTGTCACTGATGCTCCACGTCCATGAGGACTACAAGTCCCAGGAGGGCAAATCATTGTCATCTGACTGCATATCCAGTTGCTCCTGTCTATTCTCCTGTTATCACCCCAGTAATTATGCTGGCTCCAGTTTCACACTGGGAGATGGCAGCATCGGTTTTCAAACTGTTTGAAGGTCTCACAATTTTCAAGATCTCTGATTGCTGTCAGTGAATAGGAACATTCTTGTTTGCACATAGAAACTGAAAACCTAATAGTTCTCACAGCTGAAGTTTCGCTGCAGATGTTTCCAGTCCTCTGTAAGGCTTTGTTTACATCACGACAGAACCCATACAGTAATAAAACCGTATACCGCGCGGTATAGTTTCTTTTTGTTGTTCCTTTTTTACAATGGGAGACTCTTTGGCGATTGTGTGTATGCCTATACAGTGGAATACGTTGCAGCTTTCCTTTGGAGGTATACGTCACAAAATTCTTCTGATGTATACCTCCCACGGGAAACGCAAACGTAATGTGATCAGGGCCTCGTAATACATAATCTGCGTAAATCTCTCCGCAGTTCGTCGTTTGCTACAATGTATCAGTGCAGGTGACATCTATCCTGTTGATCACAGATGCAACTGTAACAAACAGCTGTAAGAAGTATTAAGTCTGTATAGGTTTTCAGCCACTGGATATAAGTAAGTTTCCATTCACTGACCGCATGTAGGGATATTAAAATTGTGAGAAGTTGAAGCACAAAGCATAATAGAGACGTTAGAACATATATTTTACACGGTCAGCCTGTGACAGATCCTGGTAAGGGTAGGACGCTATGACGACACTGTGTCCCCCCGTCGGTTACGGTAAAATTGCAGAATTGCGGCAACTTGTGTTTCCTGTTGGCGACAAAAAAATTGTGAATGACCTTGTGATCTTCGCAGATAAAACCTAGATGGGTTACACTGTAGACCCCCTAACCACCAGTGGATCAGTACTGCGGCACCCCTGAACGGGCGTAGATTTCCGCTATAATTGACGCCAGTTTCTCATACATTTACGCTCCAGACTGATACATTGTAACAAACAATCAGGACAGGAGAGCGAGTTGTAAAACCCCTATAGAGCTGGGCACACACTTCTGATGTCCACTGATACCAACTATTGGTCAGAAATCTTCCAACATAGACGTGATGTAGCAGAGTTGAGTTGAGGGTTTAGTAACTGATACAATAAATTACACTGTACCTGTCATCATTCTTAGATGTCGTACTGTAGTAGTATAACACAGTGTCCCCTTTCTCTGCAGATATTGGCTTCCCCCTTCCACCATGTCGACTCTTTACCTTCCTCTGTCTTCTACCTCAGACCCACGATGCATCTGGGTGCGCATCTCCGGACAGTATTCCCCCCACCCGCGGCCGGCGGTGCTGGAGGTAGAGACAGGGCCCCGTGGTTTACCCCTTCCATGCCTACTGTCTCCTTCCACTGGCTCAGTATGGGGAGCCTGGGCCGTTTCTTACATGCTGGCTCCTGAGACCCTCTCGGGGGGAGGAGACCCCAGAACGTTCTCTCTTATTAAACAGTGGGTGAACTATGCAGAATCTGATGTGCTGCCGGCTGCCTATGGAGTGGAACATAAACCGGTAAGACCCAATGGGGGTTGTAGTGATGGGATCTAATGTCTTGGTCGAGATGCTATTTTTTTTTTTTCTTGGATTATCTTTATCACAGACGAGGGACCGCTCTCGTGTGGAGCTTCAGAGGATGCTGGGGGTGTTAGAAGGTCACCTCAAGGTGCGCACATACTTAGTAGGGGAGCGTCTGAGCCTCGCTGACATCGCCGTGTCTTGTTGTCTCATCCAACCATTCAGCACGGTGAGTTTTCCTGCAGCTTCGTCACTCTGGCGTGGTCCTGGGTAGAGTATCGGCCCCTTTTACGCTGCGTTTATGGTGTCCGACGTAGACGCCGGCATTTACGTGATATGGAGGCTGTGACTGTAGCGTCCGTCATTCCTGGGCTATTATGGGATATGTAAAATGGCTGTAGTCGACTGCGCTATTCTATTCATCGAAAAAACGGTATCCAGGACGTATGCCCCCCAACGAACGCCAAAAGGACACCCTCTTGCCCTCCATCGATATAATAGGTGTCTATGGGTACGTGTGATGTATGTGCCGGAACCTTTCCCAATGCTGCAACACGTACATCAAACGTGCAAAGGTTCCTTACAGGACATCTGGAAAAAAAATCTCGGATAAAATAGCGCAGCATGCAGCTCTGTTGTTTTTTTTTAGTAAAATGGCGGACCTCGTGATGGATGCCCGAGAGAAGTGAATGGGGTCTGTCAAGTGCCGTTGTTTTTCCGTTATGAGACGGTTCCGTTGCAGCATCGAATGATGTTTTTCTGCTGCTGTGACAAAACAAGCAGTGAGACCCCCGCCAATCGCTCAAACGAAGCGGCAGAAGCGTACGTGTGAGCGCTCAGTCGCTTCGTATCTGTTCGGCTTTTTCCAGAAAGCCGATGTATCGGAGTACAGGCTCATAGACTTTCTATTGAGTCCGTACTCCGATACATTTATTTCCGGAAAAAGCTGAACAGACACGAAGCGGCCGACCGCTCACACGTACGCTTCTGCCGCTTCGTTTGAGCGATCGGTGGGGGTCTCAGTGCTCGGACCTCCACCAGTCCATACTTCTGACATGTCACTATGACATGTCAGAAGTTTGTCAAATGTTTAGTTACACTTTAATTTTAAAAACCTGGACAACCCCTTTAAGAATTGTATAATTAACTAATGTCTTCTCGTCTGCGAGGATTTGATGTAAGCGATAACTTGTGCTATTTATCTCGGCCCGTTCCAGGTCATCTCTCCTTCCCTCAGAGAGTCTATTCCCAATGTCAGCCGCTGGTTCCTGACATGTGTAAATCAGCCGCAGTTCAAAGAAATTTTGGGGGAAGTGACGCCACTAAGTGGAGGTAATGACTGACCATACACGGGACGTTTCCTATAGGTTTTTTTATATATGATTATATGACGTTATTATGACCATAGACTTGTGTGCACGTCCTTCCCTCTAGTCATCTCTGATTATAGCGGCTGGGGTATATGGGACCCCCCAGACTGTTTTGGCAAATTGTCCCTAAAGGGGTTTTCCCACTTAGAACATCTATCACTTATCCACAGGATCGGTGATAAATGTTTGATCGCTGGGACCCCCACCGATCACTAGAACACGGTCCTGTTTTTCCTTATTGCACGATGGCATTGAGGGTCGGTGCTCAGCTGTTTCCGTTGGCCCCTACTGGATGGAGTGGCATCGCACATGCACAACCTCCGTTCCAAATCCTTTTCATTTCGATCGTGCAGTAAAGAGGAACAGGGGTCCGGAGCCATTCTAGTGATCGGTGGGGCCCCAGCGATTATACATTTATCACCTGTCCTGTGGATAAGTGATAAATGTGCTTAGTGAGAAAACCCCTTTAAGAGAGATTGAAGAGAGTGATGGCTACACATGTCTCTTCATTCTGGTCTATGGGAGTTATGGAAAGCTTGTTTGGCTGTTTTCGAAACTCCTATAGACCAGAATGTAGAGCGTTGCGGCCATCTATCCTTTTAAATTGCGCTTGGTACATCCTGCCACATCGCCAGGCAGATCAGGGGTATAGGGACCACTATTCTTCCGATAGGGGACCACCACTCAGACATTTATGGCATATCCGCTGGACAGATCATACAACCTGTCCTGTCTCTCTACCCAGAACCCAAGAGTAACCTGAGCTCTCCGGTTGTCACATCAGACGCTCCTCCAGTGAACGGCCCTCCAAAAACTGCCGCCCAGTTGAAGAAGGAGTCCAAGAAAAAAGAGAAGCTGGAACGGTTCCAGCAGAAGCAGGAGAAGATAAAGGGACAGCAGACAGAGGTAGGGAGACCGCACGTCCGACCTCCAGCTTTTACTCCATTCTCATATTTGGTCGTTAACTGTTGTCTCCTCTTACGCTGCTCAACCACAGAAGAAACCAAAGGTGGAAAAGAAAGACAAGAAGGAGCTCGGTGTGATCGTTTATGATATTCCAACCCCTGTAGGAGAGAAGAAGGACATCTCGGGTCCCATGCCGGATTCCTATAGTCCTCAGTACGTGGAGGCTGCTTGGTATCCTTGGTGGGAGAAGGAAGGATTTTTCAAACCAGAGTATGGGGTAAGTAGGATGTTTTCCTTGTGAGATCCATTCTGCCTATCCATGTTGTCTTATCGCTGTGGCCCCATTGCTGGGAACCCAGGGCCATCGCGAGAACGAGGGTCCCTGACCCCTCCGTTACTCCTGAGAAGGACTTTGAATGGAGCAGTGGTCTAGCATATGCGCTATTGCTCCATTTACAGGCTATGAGAATGGCGGAAACAACCAAGTACAGGGCTCGTCTGTCTTCGTCAGTCCCACGGGGGTCCCAGCGATCTGACAATTATCACCTGTCCTGTGGATAAGTGATAATTGGCGATTGTGGTACAACCCCTTCAATGTTCCAGCTGGTGGTATAGCAGGTCTGATCCATCCCTTGAAGGACTGGATACATCTCATCTCCTAGTTAGATATGGGTGGTGGACCGTCATAGAACCTGGGGGTCTTTTATCCCTCGGTTACATCAACTCCTTCCTTCTTGTGTTACAGAGAAAAAGTATCTCCGATCCCAACCCAAAAGGCACGTTTATGATGTGTATCCCTCCCCCAAATGTGACCGGGTCCCTGCATCTTGGGCATGCCCTCACCAATGCCATCCAGGACAGCCTGACCCGCTGGTGAGCACTCTTCGAGAAATCATGTGATGAGAATTTTTGGTAATGGGACGGTCTGTAGATACGAGACAATGGGATGGTTCAGGTATAAGTAACGCTCATTACTCCTTGTTAAGGCATCGTATGCGGGGTGAGCTGACCTTGTGGAATCCGGGATGTGATCACGCAGGGATTGCTACTCAGGTGGTGGTGGAGAAGAAGCTCTGGAGAGAACACAAGAAGACACGGCATGACTTGGGCAGACGACAGTTCATAGAGGAGGTCTGGAAGTGGAAGGGAGAGTGAGTCACCGCCTGGTTACACATCATTGCGCCAACTAACGCCATATGTTATGGGTTCGCGCCATCTTCCTTTTGTTCTCTTCCTTTCAGGAAAGGTGACCGCATCTACCACCAGTTGAGGATTCTTGGCAGTTCACTGGACTGGGACCGAGCGTGTTTCACTATGGAACCAGTAAGAAGCCATCTTGTTACACCAGTTCTTTGCACTTGAGAATATCTCCCTCCCCCACTCACTATTTTTCTCATTTCCGTACCTCAGAAACTATCTGAAGCCGTCCAGGAAGCTTTTATTCGCTTGCATGAAACCGGGGTGATCTATCGCAGCAAACGACTCGTCAACTGGTCGTGCACCCTCAATTCTGCCATATCTGACATAGAGGTGAGGACTGGCTGGAAGAACGGGTATTGTGGGGACTTGAAGGGGACCCTTTTAAATTCCTGAAAAAAAAAGATTGTCCAAAACGTCAAATTCTTGTATTCTTTGGACAACCTCTTTGTTTTCAGCCTTCTCTTGACATAAACAAAAAAGTTCCCATTCACTGACCGCAAGCAAATATATTAACAATTTTGCAAGGATTTAAATCATGGGTAGATTAGAAATGTCATTATATTATAATTAAGCTCTCTTTTTTTTTTTTTATGGACTCAATGCAAGTAAAATGAAGTAACTTTCCAAGTGGTCTAGATTTAAAAATTTCTGTCCGTTTTGTGTTCACAGCTCATATGTAGACCTATGCGTCTCCATGCTAATAGACTACAAGCAAAAACCCTGTGTGGTTTCTGAAGTCATATTCCTACCCATCTGCCCCTTTCCTCTTAGTTTAGTATAAAGGGAGTAAGGCTTCATTATCAGACTACACAGGGCTTGTTTGTAGTCTGTAACCATGGAGACACATCCTACATAAGGACTGTACACCCAAAACTATAGGACATTTTTAATCTAGACTATGTGCAAAGTCACCAATTTTTTTGTTTTAAGAAGCACAACTTTGTTGCAAATGTGGACACAGCCTTTACGTTCGGAGTTTGACTTTGGTTTATCCGGTCCCGGTCACGTATGATGAATAGACCGCCAATCTTGACGTTTTTGGCCGTCTCTTTTGTTCACTATTCGATACTCCAGAGAATTGAAAGGTTTGTCCGATATTGTAACGTCAATGACATCCAGGATGCTGCATTGTAGGTAGACAAGAAGGAGCTGATGGGTCGCACAGTACTGCCCGTACCCGGATACAAGGAGGGCGTGGAATTTGGGGTGTTGGTCTCCTTTGCTTACAAAGTACAAGATACAGGTGAGATTTGTATGTAGTGTGAGGTTTCCTGGAGGTCCCAGTCTTGTCTTTGGGTCTATCTGGCTCTTTCATTAACCATTTGCTCGCCCCTTTTCTGCTATGGATGTCCTAGGTGAGGAGGTTGTGGTGGCCACAACTCGCGTTGAGACCATGTTGGGGGATACGGCCGTGGCGGTCCATCCTCAGGATCAGCGGTACCAGGTAACGGAGTACCCGAGAACCTCTTTTTATTAGATTTACATTGTTTTTGGCCGTTCCTCAGTGGGTATTTACTCGACTTTTTCCCATTCATGATCCCAGCACTTGAGAGGGAAGTCCGTGGTCCACCCTTTCTCTTCTCGACTCCTTCCCGTTGTCTTTGATGAGTTTGTGGATATAAGTTTTGGAACTGGTAAGAGCGGGAAATACATTAGACCTTGCCGTAACGTACCGGCTCTGGTCTTTGTCTCCTCATCGTCTTCTTCTCTGTCTCTTCCTCCATATCAGGTGCTGTGAAGATCACCCCGGCTCACGACCAGACCGATTATGAGGTTGGGATGAGACACTCCTTGGAGTTTATTAACATCATGGACGACAATGGGCTGCTGGTTAATGTTCCTCAGCCGTTCTTGGTGAGAAGCTCAGCGGATGGGAGTTTTCACTGCCGTTTTATATTTTTGATAATGTTTCCTTTTGCTTTTTTTTTATGCCTTTATTACATTAGTTTCTGTTTTATATTTTAGGGAATGAAGCGTTTTGAGGCCAGGAAAGCCGTCCTGCAAGCTTTGAAAGATAAAGGATTATTCAAGGAGATAAAGGACAATCCCATGGTGGTCCCTATCTGCAGGTAACAACCATTGCTCTGTTTGTTGTATCAAATTTGCAATGTCAGAAAAATATTCGTTACGTGGAGGGATTAACAGTCCTACTAGTGGGACATGTGCAGCGGTTATAGAGCGAGGGCGTAAGAAAAACACTGCTCTTCTATGATATTAGAAAAAATGATCTTACCGAAACAGCGCCACTCTTGTTCACAGGTTGTGTCAGGTATTGCAGCTCAACCCAATTAAAATGATTACAAGACGCAACCTATGATGAAGAGCAGAACTGTTTCTGGGTCTCTTTGCATCGGTCATAAGTGGTTTTTCTTTCTTTAGCCGCTCAAAAGACATTGTAGAGCCGCTACTAAAGCCTCAGTGGTACGTGCGCTGCGATGAGATGGGGAAGAAAGCGGCTGACGCTGTCCGTGATGGACACCTGTCAATCATACCCGAGTTCCACAATAAAACTTGGTTTAATTGGATGGATAATATCAGGTGAGTATAATACGGCTGACGGTTGTGATCTCTTTGTATAGGCAATTCATATTTTAAAGGGGTTGTCCGGACACTTTTTATTGATGGCCTAACCTTAGAATGGGTCATCAATATCAGATTGTTGGGGGTCTGACTCCCGGGACCCCAGCCGATTGGTTGACTGTTTACAGGCACTTCCGGAGCGGCTGTGTCTGGGATTGCAGTTCCGGTTCCATTGAAGTGAATGGGACTGAGCTACATTCTCCGGCACAGCCGCTACGGATGTGTACAGCGCTGTACCTGGTAAACACTGAAGAGGCCACAGCGACCATCACATCCCCATCAGTCAGCTGATCTCGGGGGTGCCGAGAGTCGGACCCCCACTGGTCTGATATTGATGGCCTATCCCGAGGATAGGCCTTCAATAAAAAATCCCAAAAGAGCCCCTCTAATGTTCTTTGCAAAAAAAATCTTGGTTAGGCCCGCTCCACTAGACCTTTATAAGTTATAATGTGTGTTTGTGTCACAGTGATATATACACCACACAGTATTTGTATCTAGTGCTTTTATTTCCTTGCTCCTTTTTCACTCTCACCCCTCCTGTTTTCAACCCATACCCCAACTCGTGAGTCATTGGCAAAAGCTAAAAACCCTCCGGCTAATGGTAATTTTTCTTTTTTACAGGGATTGGTGTATTTCTCGGCAGCTCTGGTGGGGTCACCGTATCCCGGCCTACTTTGTTACCATTAATGACTCGTCTGTGCCCCCCGGAGAGGTGAGGTGGGGGTGGGGGGGGATTGTGCGTTTATGGTGTCACTTGAGTGCGGGAATGTCACCAGTCATAGTTACTAGTACAATATCACCGGCACAACTAGCGAGCGTTAATGTTGTGGATGATATTCATGGAATGAAGTAATTAATTGCCAGATTAACTATCGGTGTGCCGTGGATTTACACCTATACATTACAAGGCCTTGTCGTCTCCACTGAGCACTGTTAAATCGTATAACCGAGCGCTAACCATACTCCTTATACACGGGGGGGGGAGGGGTAACTGTTTTTATTTAATGCACTAAAGGGGTTTTCGGCGTTCTGAATTTTTTAAACCCCTTTAATATAACCACAAGCTAAAAATTAAAAAAATAATAATAATGTGATGATACGTATTCGTAGCCAGTTTAGATTTCCGGCTCGTGTCATTGACCATATGCATTATTGATGTATTAACATATTGACTAAGCAGCTGGTTTGTACAGGATACAGATGGCAAGTACTGGATCAGTGGTCGATCACAGGAGGAGGCGAGATCCAAGGCCGCTAAACAGTTCAATGTTGCTCCTGAAAAAGTGTCACTTAAGCAGGGTAAGTCCTATGGGTTGGAACTTTATGGAAACTGGTTTCTTAAGATTGGGACTGCTCCTGTCTGTACAATGCCTGGGTATTGCTGACCTCATTGGCGGTCCATATAATGTGATTTATATCGACGTCAGAACATGAAATGATGTCCTGTGTACTTAACTCGACCCTCACGTTCTGGGACAACATTTTAAATATGATGGGGTATATGTAATAATATTACCTGGTGCCCTCTAGTTTTGCCTCTCTGCCGTGGATCCACCGTTTTAGGGTCCCCTCTGTGCTCTCCCAAAATTGGCTGCAGCGCTTCTTAGACTACGAGTCTGAGACACTCCCACTGTTCTCGGATTGGCCAGAGCTGCTCATGTGAGCAGTTCTGTCCAATCTGGGAACAGTGGGAGTGTCTTAGACTTAGTCTGAAAAGTGCTGTGGCCATTTTGAGACCACACAGAGGGGACCCTAAAACGGTGGATCCACGGCAGAGAGGCAAAACTAGAGGGCACCAGGCAATGTTACTACATATACCCCATCATATTTATAATTTTGTCCTGAGACCGGCGGGTCGCTTTAATGCCGAGCCCTCCTTGTAGACGTAGCGATAGGGGTTGGTGCATCATGTTAGGATATCCCTTTACGTCAGTCAGTCTTACATGCACAGCCCAGACTCTTATCTAGAACCTCTGTAAATGAACACTTAAAATATTGTCGTCGCCCCCCCCCCTCATAATTTTACACCCATCTCTGTTTGTGGTTCAGATGAAGACGTACTTGACACCTGGTTTTCCTCTGGACTTTTCCCGTTCTCTATCTTTGGCTGGCCCAATGAGGTAAGGATCTATAAAGATTTCAGCTTAGTATCTAAAGAAGTTTTTCCATCACAGTTTAGACAGGCCATAACATTCAAATCAGTGGGGGTACAACCTCTAGGACTTCCACCGATCTGGAGAATGATGGGACCGAGGCCCCATTTGGCTTTTCTGCTGCTCTGAGCAGGTAAATGCAGCATCGCTCCATTTAAGTGAATGGCGCTGTGTAGTCGCTCCCTGCGCGGTGGGTCATCTGGAGCGTTGTTGTGAAGGAGCCGTAGTGCTTAGTCCTTCATTCTAAGGACGGGGGTCCTGGCAGCAGAACCACCACCGATCAGCAAGTCATGGCGGATACTAGACTAGTGAGATGCTAGACATGGCGGATACTAGTGAGATGCTGGACATGGCGGATACTAGTGAGATGCTAGACATGGCGGATACTAGTGAGATGCTAGACATGGCGGATACTAGTGAGATGCTAGACATGGCGGATACTAGTGAGATGCTAGACATGGCGGATACTAGTGAGATGCTAGACATGGCGGATACTAGTGAGATGCTAGACATGGCGGATACTAGTGAGATGCTAGACATGGCGGATACTAGTGAGATGCTAGACATGGCGGATACTAGTGAGATGCTAGACATGGCGGATACTAGTGAGATGCTAGACATGGCGGATACTAGTGAGATGCTAGACATGGCGGATACTAGTGAGATGCTAGACATGGCGGATACTAGTGAGATGCTAGACATGGCGGATACTAGTGAGATGCTAGACATGGCGGATACTAGTGAGATGCTAGACATGGCGGATACTAGTGAGATGCTAGACATGGCGGATGCTAGTGAGATGCTAGACATGGCGGATGCTAGTGAGATGCTAGACATGGCGGATGCTAGTGAGATGCTAGACATGGCGGATGCTAGTGAGATGCTAGACATGGCGGATGCTAGTGAGATGCTAGACATGGCGGATGCTAGTGAGATGCTAGACATGGCGGATGCTAGTGAGATGCTAGACATGGCGGATGCTAGTGAGATGCTAGACATGGCGGATGCTAGTGAGATGCTAGACATGGCGGATGCTAGTGAGATGCTAGACATGGCGGATGCTAGTGAGATGCTAGACATGGCGGATGCTAGTGAGATGCTAGACATGGCGGATGCTAGTGAGATGCTAGACATGGCGGATGCTAGTGAGATGCTAGACATGGCGGATGCTAGTGAGATGCTAGACATGGCGGATGCTAGTGAGATGCTAGTGCTAGACATGGCGGATACTAGTGAGATGCTAGACATGGCGGATACTAGTGAGATGCTAGACATGGCGGATACTAGTGAGATGCTAGACATGGCGGATACTAGTGAGATGCTAGACATGGCGGATACTAGTGAGACGCTAGACATGGTGGATACTAGTGAGACGCTAGACATGGTGGATACTAGTGAGACGCTAGACATGGATACTAGTGAGACGCTAGACATGGTAGATACTAGTGAGATGCTAGACATGGTGGATACTAGTGAGATGCTAGACATGGCGGATACTAGTGAGACGCTAGACATGGCGGATACTAGTGAGACGCTAGACATGGCGGATACTAGTGAGATGCTAGACATGGCGGATACTAGTGAGACGCTAGACATGGCGGATACTAGTGAGACGCTAGACATGGCGGATACTAGTGAGACGCTAGACATGGCGGATACTAGTGAGACGCTAGACATGGCGGATACTAGTGAGATGCTAGAGATGGTGGATACTAGTGAGACGCCATTACTTACTATGGTGGGAAAACCCAAGTTGGGCCTTGAAGTGGCCATCATGTTCCTACCGGTCCATAAGTTCCAGCACTACATGGTGTCGTATTTTTCTTACTATATTGGATAATAAAACGTAACCTATTTATTTCCCGTAGACTGAGGACTTGAAGGTTTTCTACCCTGGCACTCTCCTGGAGACTGGACATGACATCTTGTTCTTCTGGGTGGCTCGAATGGTGATGCTTGGTCTTACCCTAACCGGGAAGCTGCCCTTCAAAGAGGTGAAAGACCCCATTCATTTATATGATACGGAGTTCAAGGGTTCGGTGGTTCTCGTTCTCACTGATATCCATGGTTTCTGCTTCTTCTATTGTTCGCTAAGCCTCACGTTGTCTCCATCCTCCTCTCTCAGGTTTACCTCCACGCTATAGTGCGAGATGCTCATGGCCGTAAGATGAGTAAGTCCTTGGGCAATGTCATTGACCCCCTGGATGTGATCAAAGGTATTACCCTACAGGTGAGGAAGTCATATGGGAGGTGTAATGTAAAATCCACATCCATGATGATAATGATAAAATTGTCGGTGGTCTTTTTAACCCTTCGATCTACTTTCCCAGGGTCTTCATGCTCAGCTTCTCGACAGTAACCTGGATCCTGCCGAGTTGGAAAGAGCCAAGGAAGGACAGGTGAGTCCAGATCCCAGGCTAAGTGTTCCCATACACTACTACACTATGTCGGTTCCAAGGTTTTTTCTAAAAGGATCTGAAAGATAATGTTGGAGACATGGACCAAACAACTCGTGTGTGTGTGTGTATATATATATATATTTTTTTTATGTCATCTCTTTACTCCTCAGAAAGCCGACTACCCCTGTGGGATCCCTGAGTGCGGAACAGATGCTCTGAGGTTTGCTTTGTGCGCATATACTAGTCAGGGTAAGTTTATAGACCTTTTATTTGAATGGTACTTTTTTTTAATCTTGTTTTTAGGTCCAAATTCCTGTGCCGATTAATTTCTTACCATATTTTAAAGTGACTGGAGCTCCGGTTTTCTGATACAGAGCTCCAAATCCCCTGCTTAGACATGGACTTTAGAGATTATGCTGGCTGCCTAGATCCACCACAAGAGGGAGCTCTCTGCATACTGTGTATTATTGAGTTCATTGTATAACAGTATGCTCCTGAGCTCCCCCTAGTGGTGACTGCAGGCATCCGGTGTGTTCTCTTTGGAGGGGATTTGGAGCTTTGTATCAGAAAAATGGGGCTCCAGCTCCTATAAGAAATGAATCCGCGCAGAATTTTTTACCTATTTTAATAAAACCCAATGATGGCGCTCAAGGACAGACATTCACTTTAAGCATCGGACACAAGTTGGTGGTTACTAAACTGACACAAATTATTTCACCTCCTTATAATTCATTTCAGGCCGAGATATTAACCTAGATGTGAACAGGATCCTCGGTTATCGTCATTTCTGCAATAAGCTCTGGAATGCAACCAAGTTTGCCATGAGAGGCCTAGGAGATAATTATACCCCCCCTCCGTCATCACTGGTGAGTGGTATGAGGGAGATTTCCGAGGTCATGCTGTGGTTTGTTCTTTTGTACCAACATAGTCACACTGATCATGTTCACACACATTCTGAGCCAATTCAGCGCCCTTAACCCCTTGCACGTTCCTGATAAGGAATAATATAAATAAATTAATGAACCGCTTAATGTTACGTACCGAAATGTATATTAAAAAAATTCACCCTGAATGCAAAAATTAAGACCTTATACAGCGACGTTCTAACTCTTGGCAATGCAGTGAGTCAAAAGCGGAAAAATACACTGCGTCCTCAAGGCCAAAAATAAGGGGTTAAAGGGAATCCACATCGTCAAATTATAATCGCCAGCCCCCACATTATAAGTGTTCTATTTTTCCCCATGTGGTGCGAGGCTGCATACTGTATCCTGTGCAGCAGCAAGCAGCGTGTCACAGGCAGTGTACAGAGGCCAGCCCACTGTCAAGATGATTGGCTGATAATGGTCTTACATCATCAACAGTGGACGTTCAGAGATACCAGCAGAGCACACAGGGCTGTGTAGATTGTCCCCTCTCATTGTGTACTTATCGGTGTCGTGTCGTGTTTTAGCCCTCAGGACAGGAGAGTCTGGTGGATCTTTGGATTTTAAGTCGTCTCGGCTTAGCCGTGTATCTTTGTAACACCGGCTTCCAGAATTATGACTTCCCAGGGATCACCACCGCCGTGTACAACTTCTGGTTGTATGATCTATGTGACGTCTATCTAGTAAGGACATGCGCTTCATCCTCCTTTCTATTATCGCCATGAACTTTTGCACCATTATTGTACCTTTTATGTTGTGTCATCGTCTCCGCGTTGTTCTTGTTCCCTTCTTCAGGAGTGTTTGAAGCCTGTGTTCTCCAGCACGGACGAAATAGCCATAGCGGTAGCGAGGATCACGCTGTACACATGCCTGGACGTCGGACTCCGACTCCTCTCACCCTTCATGCCGTTCCTCACAGAAGAGCTTTATCAGAGACTCCCCCGACGGTCTTCCGAGACGTTCCCCAGTGTAACGGTCACACCTTATCCTGATGCTACCAAGGTGACCGCCACCACAGTCACATTTTTAGGTCCTAGATTTAGGTGCAGTAAGATGTGTCCGGCCATCACTATGAGTATTACTGCAGAAAACTGGGAGTTCTTGTCTGTTCGTGATGTAGAGGGGTCTATGGAGCATTTGTTCTAGGACAGGGTGAGCAATACTTCTAGGGCGATGGTCATGGGGTGTACAGTGCATTGTGATTAGAAGTGGGATAGAAAACTAGACAGAGGGTCTACACGTTTGGAGTAAGTGGCGCGGTGACCGTGGAATGAAGAAAGAACTATCTCTAGAGTATTGGTTTTAAAGAGTTACCGATGTAGCAGAGCTGAGTTTGTCAATCGGTGTACCTCAAGGTCATATCATATCTGGTATGTGAGATTGTACTGCATTATAACTCTGCTACATCTCTATGATGAGTTGTGTATGTGCCTAAAGGATGCAGTGGTTTCCGCCTCATAGAATGAACACTGTGCTGGGTGGTCTTGGGTTGCGGAATGTATTGAGGTGTCCATTATTATGGGTATAAGACCGGACCGTCCGAGGCATGTGGAATCAATTGTGTTGGACGACACTGACCGTTATTTTGTTTTTTCGTAGTTCCATTGGCGAGACGAGGAAATAGAAAAAAATATGGATCTTGCTTTGCTCATTGTGAAATCTATCCGGTCTTTGCGGGCCGATTATAATCTCACCAAGACCAAGGCCGACTGTGAGTAAATCCTGGTAGTCCGGTGACTAGTCCTGGTATAAGTAATGATTGCGCTGCAGACAGCCAGAATTGTATTTAATTTATTATTTAATTCTGTATAAGGGGATTTGGGTTTTGACATTATTAGACGGGACTAGTAACCCATCGGCAACCTGTGATGGCATTGCAGGGGTGGCGATGGGCTTACAGAAGGAAAGCTGCATAGGTGCTGATGGTGCAGGCTTAGGTGCTGTAATTGTACGGCACAGTGCGGAAGGGGTTAAAAGGGTAAGTCCACCTTCACAACCCATTATTTTTTGTTTCAGTGCATCCACAATGAAGAGTGAAGGAACTTTGTAAATAGTCTTAATAAAAAAAAAATAATATCTTATCGTTGTGTTGCTACAGTTCTGAGTCTCCATGGTAACAGACCACAAACCCTGTGTAGTCGGAATCTGCAGTCACACTCCACACAGGGTTTGTTGTCAGGCTTGTAGTCTGTTACCGTGGAGACACCTATAGTTCCATAAGAGCTGTATACACAAAACTAGAGTCTTTAATCAAATATATCCTAATTGCAAAGTTGCTTCATTTTTAATTTTAGATGCATTGGAGCAATAAAAAGTTGGATGTGGAGCTGGACATAGCGGAGTGTGGACTTTACCCTACGTGTTCATCTTTCTCTCTAGTGCTCTTATCGCCATAAAGATTGGTTGAATATTAACCCCTTTATAGCCACGAAAAGATAAAAATGTTCACGCTGTATCTGACATTGATCAGGTCGAGCGCTCGTCATATACGGGAAGACTGCGGAGGCTTCTGACCCATCAATCCTGCATCATTTTTCGGAAGCGATACATCTGCATGGCAGCCCACCCGTTCTTTAGGGGTGACCCAGCAGCAGTATTGCAGACTGTGAGCGAGATGTGACACTAAAGGTGGCCATACACTTTAGATAGCTGTCGGCTGCATGCTCGTTCCACCGCCATCTACTTCCCCATGCAGGTTTACTTCAATGGAGAGGACTATAAGACGCTGTCGTAACCCAAGGGCAGCGGCTTATTTCCTGCGGGAAGAAAGGATCGGGCACGTTGAAAGACAACATGCCCGATCCTTCTTTGCTCCGACATCTGTTGTTGTGGGAAAGTTGGGAGACCCCCATATACACTATAGTGAGCGGGTTTTCATCTGATCTATGTGGGCACTTTAAGGATCTGGACAGCGGCAAGAGACCATGTCGCCTGGCGCAAGACAGCGGGTAAACCGAGCAATTGTCTTTCCAACCTTATGTAGTTTATATTTCGTGTAATTGTTTTGTGTTCTCGCGCCTCAACAGGTTACGTGAAATGTCAGGACGCAGATACCAAATCTGTGGTTGCGGCTCACGCCTCCTATATCACCGTCCTCTCTTCCTCCCGCTCCCTTGTAATTCTCGAGCCTGCGGATCCAGCCCCAGCAGGGAGCGCCGTCAACACCGCTTCTGACAAGGCCACTGTTTTCATGATACTCAAGGTAAGAAGATCCCCCAGCTTTGTTCTAGTGCAGCCATAGATGGAGCGACGTCTCCGGCGTCGACCGTCCGCTTGTTTTTAGTCTGTCTCTGCGCCACAGACCACGTTTGTTAACGTCTCCAATGGTGCAAAACGTAATTGCTTTCGACTGATTCTATTAATCCCAATGTCAACTTATTCCTGGGAAGTTCATGTATGTATGTATTCCCCTGCAGGGACTTATTGATGTGGAGAAGGAGCTGGCGAAGTTGCTGGTGAAGAAGACTGAGCTGAGCCGACAGCTGGACAAGTTACGGGAGCGGGTGGGAGGAGCAGATTATGGCAGCAAAGTTCCTCCAGCAGTGCAGCAACAAGACTCTGAAAAGGTGAGCCAAGAACAACCCTGCTCCTCGGAGGTTTATGAAGTAAGAACTGGATTCCTGCCTATAGGTGGCGTAGTGCTCACCATCTGGTTTATTAGTTTTCAACTTGCGGCTTTCCAGCTGTTGTGAAAGGCCGTCAGAGCATGCTGGGAATTCTAGTTTTACAACAGCTAGCGGACCCGAGGACTCAAGACTATTGGTATATAGGTTTAAGTATTTCAGTATTCTACAGAGTATGTTGGATATAGTATAGGGCCCAACAACTAGTGCGGGCAGATTTCCACTCAGAGGTAAGGTGCATTTAGTGATGATCATGAATATTGGAACGGGGCGTGGAAAATTGAATGGGACCCCATTCCAAGTTCTGTTATGAAGCCCAATAATTAATTCCCGTGCTGTGACTTCGTTGTGTGCATTATTCCTGTACTGTGACATCACTCTGTGCATTGACCTTGTACTGATATCACTCTGTGCGTGATCTCTTTACTGTGACATCAATTTGTGCATGATACCATTACTGTGACACCACCATTTGCATCCTCTTGTGGTTTCACATTAGTGTGCACATTGTCCCAGTACTGTGACACCACTCTGTGCATGATTCCTGTGCTGAGGCATCCGTTTGTATTATTCTTGTTGCTGTGACTTCAGTGTATGAATTGCACACTTTCCCACTACGGTGACATCACTCTATGCATTAACCTTGTACTGTGACATCACTCTGTGCATGACCCCTTTACCGTGACATCACCATTTGCATTATTTTAGTGGTGTGACATCAGTGCGCACATTATCCTTTTACTGTAACCTCACCGTGTGCATTATATAGATGCTGTGACATCATTGTCTGCATTATTTTTAGACTGTGACATCACTACGTGCATTCTGTATGCTTTGACATCGCTGTGTGCGTTATACCTGTGCGTGAGGGAAAGACACATGATGCAAAGGGGAGGCTAAAAGAATCATGCGTTTGTTATGTTCTTTACTCGCTTGTGGTGTGGGCCCCCTCACATGTTTTTCTATGGCGCCCCGTGTTTAGTTGTTACTTCCCTGCTTGCTACATTTCCCTTCCTGCTAGTCTTTATGTATCTCACGCAGTGTCTCTCCAGTTTGCGCCGGTTTACAGTCTTTCCACCCAAAATTTAAAAATGGACAAATATTTGTAAATCAGAAGCGGTTGTGGCGGTAATTTTTGCAAAAGTGACGACAGGAAGTGCTGCCATATTGGTTGTGACTTTTGTATTCGCTTCTTGACTGTCACTTTTGCAAAAATATCAGCCAAAAGTGAAAAAAAAAAAGAAAAGTAAATTACAAATGTTGGTTATTGCTGTAACGTCTGGTTTACTTGTATGTTGCCTGAATTACGATTTGACTCCGCAGGATACAGGTACGTCTCTATGTACCATCCAGGTAATTGGTAGCGTTCCGGCATCTCTACCCGTTTATAGGGGTTGCCCCGTTCCATGAGCCCTTGATTCCCTGTGTCTCCCCTGTTGCTCATCTGGGGACATGGACTGTTTTACGACCGTCCGCAGAATAGCGGATGACAAACACCCCGGCCGGTGCGCTAGCAATGAATTTGTCGGACATTGTCACTTATTTATTTCCGCTTTTTATGTTCCCTTAGATGAAACAGTTCGAAACAGAATCCCAGAAGGTGGAGGAGGCCATGAGCAGTTTCCAGAAGATGGTTTAGTAGTAAATTATTTTTAGTCTCACCGGCCCTGACGCTGCTCCGGAACTTTTATCTTTTTTTTAGGGAAGAAACCAATGGCGTTGTAGGAGCGCTGACATGCGGGGTGTATTGTATGTAATAAATCCTGTAGATCCTACCAAGGCTCGGTGTGTGGTTTCCTGCGGGGCCGAGGATGTAATGTAACTGGTCGGACGTGCGCAGTAGAATATTTTAATTTAAAGGGGGCGTCCATCTATATAATTCAGTTGTTTATGGGCAAAACTTTTTATCTTTTAAAAAAAAAAAAACTCAACTTAAGCCCTGGACATGAATGGGACACAAGACCTCAAAGTCGGCATCGATAGCACATTTTTAGCCCATTCTGCTTTGCTATTACAGCTGAGGGTTTGCTGCAGTTGTTTCCAGTCTAGACAATCTTCTGTAAATTACAACAGCTTGAACTCCAGAATGATAATTTTATCTGCACCGATACATTGTAGCAAACTATCAGGACATGAGAGTGATTGGTGCTGCTGATGTGTTTAGCTCACAGAGGATTGTCTAGACTGGATACAGTTGTAACAAACCCCCTGCTGTGAAACTAATAGGTTTGTAAAAGTTTGTAGCCCCTGGATGTAGATGTTCACATTCACTTACAGCAAGTGGAGTTCTTGAAAATATTAAGTAAAGTTACTTTGTTTAAATTCGTATCATGGCTTCTGTTCTTAAAGGGGTATTCCCAACTTAGACATTTATGGCATATCCCCAGGATATAAATGTTTATTTTGGGAATACCCCTTTAACGACGGATTTGTTTGGAAACGGTTCTTGACTGGTCCCGATCACCTAATGGGTCAGTTCTCAGCGGGTTTCTGCTTTCTTGAAATGTATTTAGGGTAAGAAAAGTGCAGCAGTCTAAATTATTCTTGCCATCAAAAAGACAATGGAAACCTGACAGAATGGAGAGTAGCAGCAGTGTGAACACAGTCTTATACATCATGTGACTCCACAGTGCCAGGAAGTGTTGTCTTTTCAGCCCCCTTGTTTGGCACTTTAGGGGGCTATTTAAGGGGTGTACTTGTACCCGCTAGCTTAACTTTATTAGGGTGTCACACTAATGTCCGCATTTTAATACCCCTGTCGTATTGA